>NC_050580.1:127035885-127335885 GCF_011100635.1 Trichosurus vulpecula | reverse complement strand
TTTGACCATGATCCTTCCAGCCCTTTAATCTGGATGTGACTGACAAGCTGTCACAGATGGCCTTAGCCATATTCATGGCACTTGACCTTGCAGTGGGAGATGAAATGAATGGAAAATGTCTTTTGGGGATCTTATTTCCATTCACAGATATGATGCTTTCTCATTTTTGCCCTCTAAACTGCCGGCTCCTTGAATTTACAGCCCCTCCCCACTGAAAATTATAATTGTGGTACACAGCCATCACCCCTGAGATGCCTGCTTGATGAGACAGAGGAAAGTGGTTCAGCATATACGTTTGAATCTTCTACAGCTAAGTAATGTATCAAGATCAGAGGGCAGTGAAGGAGTGTACCAGAGGTTCTGAAATTATTTAAATCTTGACAAAATTAAAGGTATTTAATTCTTAAGTACTCAAAACCCTTCCCAGCCTTCCCTGAATTTAAGAGTCTTGAATTTCTCTCTTTCTTGCTGGATTTTATACAGTGATCTGACTTCTTTGAAACTGATGGATCTGGTTTGTCAGCAGGAGGCCTAAACACATCAGGGAGCCTGATAAACTTTAAGATTTTCCCCTGGTCACATGGAAATCTGAGGTGTGAGATGGAGTTAGGAGGCAGAGAAAAAACAATTTACTTTCCTTCAAGGGAAAGAATTGTAAGGATACTAATGTTTCCTCTCTGGTTGCCTTTTTCTCCTTATTTTTCTTCTTTTTTTCATAGCAAGACAAAGATTTTTAGCAAGCAGGGATAATAGAGGGGTGTGTGTGTGTGTGTGTGTGTGTGTGTGCGCGTGCATATGCGCGCACATGCATGTACATTCTATTGGTGTCTTTGGGCTTTAAATCAGTCATTTTCCACCTCTTCCTTCTAAAGGAGCCCTCCCTTATGTCAAAGAAAAATTAAGTTAAAAAAAGCCCATTCAGAAATCTTATCTGACAATGTATGCAATATTCTGTCCTAATAGTCCTCTCTGCCATGGGGAAGGAGGTAGGTTTTATTGTCTCTTCTCCAAACCCTGATTGAGTTTTTTCTCACTCAGAGTCCAACTTAATTTAAATGATTCTTTCATTTATATCATAGTTGGATTATTCCAATAGCTTTTTTCAATTCTCACTTGACTTCAATCCATCCTCTGCTCAACTGCTAGTCATTTTCCTAAAGGCTACCTCTGCCCATGTCAGCCCTCTCTTGCTTTCCCCCTACTTAGTATATAACCCAGTGGCTCCCTAATGCCTCCAGGATCAAATAAAGTTCTCTTTTTATCTTTTGAAGCCCTTTACAATACCTCTTCCTACTTTTCCTGCCTTTTTATACTTTACTCCTCTCCCCTCCACACATTCCGCACTCCAGGTACACAGGTGTATTTGCCGTTCGTCTCACATGATACTCCATCTCCAGTGTCCCCACCTTTGGGCTGACTGTCCTCTATACCTAGAATGTTCTTTTCCCTCAACTTTACCTCTTAGAATCATTGGTGGTTTTTTTTTTAAAGAATCTGATCTAATCCCACCTTCTATAGGATGCTTTCCCTCCCCTCCTTCCCCAAGGGCGAATGCCTTCCCCTCTGAGATACCTTCTACCTACTTTATATATCTTGAATATAGGTAGTTCATTGCGTATTGTCTCCCTCATAGGCAAGTGGGATCCTTGAGGGCAGAGACTTTTATTTCATTTATTTTTACCATTGTTTGTATCCCAATCATTTAGCCCAGTGCCCAGAGCATAGTAAATGTTTAATAATGCTTTTTGAATGAAGTGACTGATATTCATATACCAGTTTTGTTTTGTTCCCCACCCCCCCCCAGGCATTCTTCACCGCCTAGTCTTCAATTAAATTTGTACTCATATTTCCGTCCTGTATCCCTACATCTGCTCACTATCTGTTCACCAAAGCAGAGAAGCTGACTAAGCTTTCTGGAAAAAAACAAAACTGTCCTATAAGATTTCGAGCTGTAGTTCATGGACCTGAGTGCTAATGAAAACAAATGTTTTATGTTCAAAACAGATGCTCGTGGAACCAAAATGTCAACTGTATTTAGGATTTAAGTGGGATACAGAAAGAGATTTTATAGGACCTTAGGCATATAATACCCAAGTCGTCGTCGTCGTTGTCATCATATCATCATCATCATCATCATCATCGCGAGTGTTTATGTAACATTTTGAGGTTTGCAAAGTGCTTTACAAGTGTTGTCTCTTTTTATCCTCACAACTCCAGAGAAAGAGGCTAAAATTATCTCCATTTTATAAAAGAGGAAACAGAAGCAGACCGAGGCTAAGTGACTTCCCAAGGGTCACACAGCTAGTAAGTGTCTGAGGCTGGATTTGAATTTAGATTTTCCTGACTGTAGCTAGGTCCGGCACTCTATACATTTATACCTTGTGCCATGTAACTGCCTTTAGGATTACTAATGCAAGGCATGTAGTTGATGATCTGTCTATCTATATTCATATGCACACATATGTGTATATACACATATGTATATGTGTATTATATGTGGATTTGAGTGTGTTCAGTTGTTTTTCAGCCGTGTCTGACTCTTCATGACTCCATTTGGCGTTTTCTTGGCAAAGATACTGGAGTGGTTTGCCATTTCCTTCTCCAGCTCATTTTAGAAGAGAGGAAACAGAAGTAAACAGAGTTAAGTGACTTGCCCAGGATCACAAAGCTAGGAAGTGTTTGAAGTTGTATTTGCACTCAGGTCCTCCTGACTCTAGGATGGGTACTCTATCCACTGTGCCACTTACTTGCCTTATATGGATATTTACATATGTACAATATGTGTTTGAGAGATTTATATACATACAATGGAAAAAAAAAACATATTTGTGGGCTGATATGAGATGAGCATTGTACTAAACCCAGGACATATAAAGAGAAATAGAAAAATTGAGACAGTCCCTGCTCTCAGGGAGCTGGCATTCTGATTGGGTGACATGACATAACTTCATGCAGCTAAACTATATAACTTTGTTGATTTCTTTCATCTCTCTCTCTCTCTCTCTCTCTCTCTCTCTCTCTCTCTCTCTCTCATTTTTGGAGGTGATTGGGGTTAAGTGACTTGTCCAGGGGCTGGTTGCTATATCCACTGTACCACCTAGCTGCTAAACTATATAACTTTAAAGTTGAAGATAAATCAATAAATTAACAAATATTACTGAGCATCTACAATGTATCAAGTACCACAGGGCATCTAAGACAAAACAAGATATTATCCTTACCCTGAAGTAACTGAAAGAATTTATTTACAGGTGGGGCTTGTTGGCGGGGGGAGTTCTTTTCATTAGAGATATCAGTTAATTTTGTAGTCAACAAAGGACAAGGGGGCCTTCCTGAGCTTCTTTTGCTTTGGAGACCAAAATTTAAGCTTTGACCAGTGCTAAAATCCATTTAAGAATGTCCCTTTGCCCTCAAAGAGTCATTGTAATGATGCTCTCTCCTCCTTTTTCCTTCTAACACCATCTGAGTGAAAGAGAAAACGATCTTATACAAATTTGATGAAGAGCTAATTGTCCAGATGTATTGTTTGAATGATTTTCTAACTACCTCTGTACCTTATGCCAAGTGAGAATACTTTTTCTCAGGCTTACTAGCTGCCTTTCTCTCAATTTGTATTTTCCCCATCTCATTTTTCTTTCTTTTTGGAAATATGATGTGTTTACCATCCTGCAGGGTTCAATCCAAATGAAACACTAGTTGCAGTAGTCCTTGAGCTACTCAGACTGAGAGGCTGTTGGGCTAACATCTTGGTATTCAATTCAAGGGGCCTTGTTGAAATTCAACTATAAAACTCAACAGCCATCAGATGGGCTTGCCTTGGCTCCTTCCTCTTGACCTAATTGATTCCCTATATCATCCCAACAAATTTATTAAAACCTTCTCTGCCTGTCTCAAGCCTCCTACACCTTCCTCTCCCTTCCCTTAACAAGTGAGGAATTTGCCTCTTATTTCATTGAGAAAATTGAGGTCATTCAATTTGAGCTTTCTCTTCTCTTGTTCTCTTATTTCAAACCGCATTGACATCATCTTCCATGCTCACCTTCTGTTTGTCCAGTCTCTGATAAGAGGTCACCCTTCTCCTTGACTAGCTCAATCCTTCTATGTATGCACTTGTTTCTATCTCCTCCATTTTCATGTATCAGTTGCAAATTCATATTTTGCATAATCATCCTTTTCCTTTGAATCTTCATCCTCACCCTATCAACTGGTTTCTTCCCTACTGCCTTCACGCATGCCTAACACTTCCTAATATTCCCCTTGAAAATCTCCACTAGACCCTACCACCCCCTCACATTACCATTTTAGAGCTCTCCTCCCTTCTCAACCAAACTTCTTGGAAAACATGTCTATGAATGCTGCTTCTACTTCCTTTCCTTTCACTCATGATTTGACTCTTTATAATCTATGTTCTCAGCTCTTTCTAAAGTTACCAAAAATCTCTTAATTGCTAAACTCATGTTGCTCCCTTCCCCCCCCCCCGCCCAGTTCTCATCCTTTTGAATTGTCTGATTTATTGAATACTGGGGACCATGCTTTGCTTCTTAATACTCTTTCTTCTTTTGATTTTTGAGCTATTATTTGCTCCTAGTTCTGCTCCTACCTATGTGAAAATTCCTTAATCTCCATTGTTGGCTTGTCATCCATATGATGTCCCCCTGACTGTGCGTTTTCCCCAAGGTTAAGTACTATCCTCTATTCCTCTTTAAACTCTCTCTTGGTAAGCCTCATCAGCTCCCATTGGTTTAACTAACATCTTTCTGCAGATGGATTAATCTATCTATACCTCCAGCCTTAGCCTTTCCCCTGAGTTTCCATTCCACATCACCAATTGCCTATTGGACTTTCCATCCTATATGTCTCAGAGGCATCTCTAACGTGTCCCAAATTTAACATATTATCTTTTCCCCCAAAACCTTTCCCTCTTCCAAACTTTCCTATTTCAGTCAAAGGTACTGCCATCCTTCTAGTCTTTTAAGTTTGAAACCTTAACATTATCCTAGATTCCTTACTGTCCTTCATTCCACATATGTTATCAGTTGCCAGATTTTGCTGTTTCTATTTTTATAATTCCCCACCTTGGGGCTCACTCACCCAAATCATATTGCCATTGGCTGGTTGGCTCCCCAGAGGGGTGGCTATCAGTATTCACAGGGTTACCCTTTCAGTGTCTATCCTCATGAACACCAGCTAACAATCTACAACCAGTGTACTCCTCCTGAATATTCAGTCAGTAGACTGTTAAATCCCTAGCAAAGACATTTGCTTAAATAACATAGCACAACACTAATTAAAATAATTTCCCCTAACATTAGGGGCACACTTCCCACAAATATGCTGAATCTAGAAGGAATAATGATGTGGGCAGGAACTCAAAGGCCAGTAGTAGGGGGCACACATGTCCGGGGACACATATGGCCTCAGTAGGTACATTCCAGACCTCCAGGTTGTGGGGTCTCCATGGGACTGGTGTTCAGCTGGGTTTGCCCCTCTTAGGAAGGTTGCTTCTGCTGACAAGGCTTTATGAAGCTGCGCTGGGATGGGCTGGCAGGTCATTCAATGGCTGTACAGGTTGTTGGGCAGGTTGCTCTGTGACTAGACAGCTATTACTAGACAGTGATGGGCAGACTTTTCTGTTACCAGATGTGGCACATTTATTGGACAGATTGACCAACTGGACTTCCTCTTAGATGGGCAGCTGCAGTCTTTCCACCTTTAGGCACTGTCTGGGCTGGCTTTCAGTTGGAGTCCTAAAACAAAGTGCTTTCACTAGGGTACTACCACCCTTACCAGAAGCCTTTCCCTTTGATTTTCTTATAGCCCAAAGCCGGGCATTGTTATCATCTCCAGGCACATGATAGAAAAAGACAAATTCTTTTATTTAGAAGCCCCTTGTAAACCGCTCCATGTTCCCTTTGGTGCTTAGTATTTTTCACTTCCATACTCCTTAGAGAATCTTATATTGATGAG
Source organism: Trichosurus vulpecula (assembly GCF_011100635.1). Classification (NCBI taxonomy): domain Eukaryota; kingdom Metazoa; phylum Chordata; class Mammalia; order Diprotodontia; family Phalangeridae; genus Trichosurus; species Trichosurus vulpecula. The sequence goes on along the minus strand of NC_050580.1, from coordinate 127,329,918 downwards.
TCTCTAGGGACAGATGCAAAAATGCAGTCTATTGACATGGGGATATGTTCATGATCTTGCTGGCCTCTTAATATGCAATTAAAAGATTCAAGTCTTCCACCTTTCTAGGGAGGAAGAAGGTTTATTTGCATCAATTTCTCTGTTTTTTAGCCTTTATAGAACCTTCAGCTTTTGGTGAAGTCTCACTTGGGAACCCTACCCCCTAACTTGACAATAACATCTGACCCTCTCTTTCTACTCACGGGTCTATGACCTTAATTCACTCCTGTCACCTCCTGCTTAGATTATTGCAATAGCTTTCTGACTGATCTCCCTACTTCAAGTCTCTGCTTCCAATTCCAGTCCCCTTTGCACACTTCTACCGAAGTGATTTTCTTAAGCACAGATCTGACCATGTCATTCTCTTACTCAATTGACTCCAGTGAGCTCCTTATTGTGTCTAGAATAAAATAAAAACCCTTCTGTTTAGCTTTTAAAGCCCTTTGTAGCCTGGGTCCGAACCTATCTTTCCACCATTACTGTATATTATCCCCCCTCCCACACTCAGTGATCCAACCAAACTAGCTCCCTCTCTGTTATTCACCCATGATTCTCCCTCTTCTGTCTCTGTGCCCTTGTATTGACAGTCCCATATAATTAGAATGCATTTTGTCCTTAGCTCTGCTGCATAGAATTCTTCTCTTTCTTTAAGATGCAGGCCAAGCACCATCTTTGGCATGAAACTTTATCTGGTTCTCCCAAGTGCTAGTGTGCTCTTCTCACAAATTACCATTATATTTGCTACATGTGTGTATTTGCCTTCTTTACTTCTGGATATCTATCTGTCTATCTATCTGTCTATCTATCTATCTATCATCTTTCATCTATCTATCTATCTATCTATCTATCTATCTATCTATCTATCTATCTATCTATCTATCTTTATATAGGATGTTCTAAAAATCTTAATGCAGCTTTAAGCTCTCACAGCTTAAATTAGCTGACTTTTAATAGCTTAAAACTACATGAAGATTTTTGGGACACCTGTATTGTCTCCCTCCCTTAAAATGTAAACTCACTGGGAGTAGGGATTCTTTCATACTTACCTCCCTACCATCCAGTGTAGAGCCTGAGACATAGTAAATTCTTAATGTATGTTTGTTGATTGATTGATTGACCTGTGCCAACTTGAAAAACCATCACCCTAGATGCAAAACATCCCCAATTCTTATTCCTTGATGTTTCAATTGTGTTTCCTTCTACTGAAAACCTTTTTATCATGCCATTGGTGACATGGAGATGACCCCAGGTTCTAGAAGGCAATGCCAGTGATCTTAAAGGACACCCACCAAGGTGTCAGTAGGGAGGTGATGAATTCACATCTATTTTCTGAGTACCAGCGTGGATAATTTGGGAAGATGTCGGCAGGTGATGGTTTTAGGCCTTAGCAAACCCCTTAAGGCATCTACTAAGTTGGTAAGGGATGGGACTAAACCAAACAAATTACATCTCCTTAAAACTATCAGGTAGTAATTTGGTTCTCATTATTTCTCCTTCTCTTTTTTCTTCTCTTCCTCTGCCCTTTCCCCCTTTCTGGTGCTGTCTTTGGAGTTCACACAAAGAATCTGTCTACTTGCTCTGAGCTCCTTGAGAACAGGGTCTGTCTTTTGCCTTTCTTTGATCCTCAGTTGCTTATCACAGTACCTGGCACATAGTAGGTGCTTAATAAATAATAGTTGATTGATTGGGTCTTGTTTTGCAATTTTCTAATCTAGAAGTACTTCAAAACCTTTTCAATTCTGCTGAGCTGCTGCTTGAGATATGTCCTGTACGGTTGGAAGTTAGGGGAGGAAGGGGAATGTTTTCTTCTCACCTTTTCACCATTGATTCCAACATAGCATTTCTGGTCATGTTCTAAGTCAGCACCTACCGTAAGAATACAACCCAGCCTGAAACTTAGGAAACAAACAACTCTGAAGACTATGTTTAGGTTTCTTCCCATTAAAGTTCTCATTGACTGATGATTGTTACCATAAGCAGAAAGATATTTGACAGCATCTGGATAGCGTGGTGATTCTTTCTTTCTTTTCTTCTTTCTTTCTTTCTTTCTTTCTTTCTTTCTTTCTTTCTTCTTTCTTTTCTTTTCTTTCTTTCTTTCCTTCTTCCTTCCTTCCTTCCTTTCTTTTTTCCTTCATTCCTTCGTTCCTTTGTTCCTTTGTTCTTTCCTTTGTTCCTTCCTTCTTTCCTTCCTTCCTTTGTTCCTTCCTTCTTTCCTTCCTTCCTTGCTTTCTTCCTTCCTTCTTGTCTTTCCTCTGAGAGAAAAATGGAAAGGTCTCTGCTAGCATCTAGTTCTGCCTTTATTGTCATGTGGCTGGTTTCAGATGTGTGTGTGTGTGTGTGTGTGTGTATGTGTATGTGTGTGTGTTGCAGGATCCTGTCCAGTTCTGTTTTCTCTTCCTTTCCTTTGAAGATGGTGATTAGTGAGATCCATTTGTTATGCACTTCCCTCAGTCTCCCTGGCCTCAGAAATATATATATATATATATATATATATATATGTATATTTTCATCCTGTTATTCCCTCTGATGCCAGAGAGGAGGCTGGTGCTTTACCAGATGGCATTTCTGGGTGACTATACTACACTGGCTGCATGTTCAATCACTCGCAAATGTCCTTTTGCCTCATCTGCCAACTTGCTGGCTAACTCTTTATATTTTCCCTCTACCTTTAGTATTGCTTAATTTAAATTTCAGTCACTCTCATAAACTTTGTGAGAGGCTCTCATCAGTTCATTGCTCCCAAGCATACACTCTCCCTATTCTTAAGGCCAGTAGCCCTCAGCATCCATTCCAAACCTCCTCTCCTTAAGCCTTCCAAACCAACCCCTCCCAGTCAGTAGTGGGCCTTGCTTCATACTTTTGTAACACATATCACCCTGGCCCCATACCACCTGAAGACCAGGTGTTTAGATTTTTACCACTCTCTGTAGGCTCTTCTAGTACCCTACAATGGATTAGGGGAGTGTCTAGGTTCTTTGCAAATGGCTCCAGCCCCTACCTGTGTTCCTCTAAGTGTAGTGGGGTGGTCCCCTGTGCTCCCAGCTCTATTAGTCACAAATAGTCAGATTAGCTTTTACATAGAAGTATTTACTCAGAAAGGTACAGTTTCAAATATACAAACTTATTCCCCCAACATTGGAAGGCATAATCCTCCTTGCACTACCTTAGTCTCTGGGGCAGGAAAGGGGATTAGGTTCATAGTTTAGCTTAGTTCCTAAAGAACATAGTCACAACTCCAAGTCCAAACCCTACCTTGGGCTCAGGTCCCGGACCCTTGGTTTTTCATGGCTTCTCTGTTGGGCTGGCTGGTTCCACCATCCAGTTTTCAATCCTGTTTCCAAGGTCACTGTGGCTTGGACTCCCCGTTCTAATGGGGATCACCTTTGGCCCCTGAAACTGAGTAGGACAAATAACACAGAACAGAAACAAACATCTCCAAGTCAATTTTTCAGAGCTGAAGTAAAAGAAGAAGCAGGAGAAGAAAGTCCATCCCCTCTCAGTGATTCAGTTCATGGTGCCTATGCTGTGGGTGAACTGTGATCACCACCTCTGGTTGAAGCAGATAAGAGTGGCTGAAAAGAGGGTAGCCAATCAAAGGAGGCTATCCCCACCCACATGGTAGGGAATAAAGAAACCTTTAAGTTAGGCAATCTGGACACGCTCCAAAGGCCCCCTCATGGGCCCTCCATCTTGGGCAAATTGGTCACATCCATATGTGCCTGGATTACACTTTATTGAGCAAGCTGAGGCTATCTCTCCAGACCTACTTCTCAATTATGTACCTGAAATCCTCTTGACATCATCCTCACTGTCTCTTGCTATACACTCCAGTGTTGAGGAAATAAATGACTCATATTCACTAATGCTGGCCCTTCCCTTTGTGCCATGGATTCCGTCCCATGAGTCTTCTTCAGGTATAATATCCCTTCTATCATTCTTCCTTTCTCTAGTATTCAATTTCTCCTTATCCATAAATACCTTCCCTGTTTCTTGTAGAGATGTCTAGATTTCTCCTGTCCTTAAAAAGAAAACTTCACTTGACCCTAACATACTGCCAAGCTATCATTGAATATTTTCCACCTTTCACAGTTGCCTAGGGGAAAAAAAATCTACTCTCTTTTTATTTATTTATTTTTAAAAGACGGAGTCTCCCCATTTTTCCTAGGCTGGAAGTGTAGGGGCTATATACGAGATAGGTCTTACTTTGATTAGCCACAGGAACTTTGACTTGCTCTGCTTTTGACAAATGCTAACTTGCCCCTCCTTAGGTAACTCCTTAGGCTCCCACTTCAACTCCCAGAGGATCACTACATTAACTCACTGTATGGCAGAACTCCCAAACCCAAGTGATCTGCCAGTCCCAGACTTGGGGAATGCCCAGTTTCTACTCTTTCTTTCTAAATACTTACTTCAGAACTCTCTGTCATCTGGATACTGACCTCACCATTCCACTAAAACTGCTCACTCTTAAATCTCCAATGATTTCTTAACTGGTAAAATCATGATAGCCCTTTCTCAGTCTTTAACCTTCTTAATATTACTGCATCATTTGCCATTGGTGATCCTACCTTTTTCCTGGGTACTTTGTCCTTAGGTTTGTGTAACATGACTTTCTCTTCTTATTTTTGTGACCTTGTCTTTTCATTTTCTAGATTTCTAGATGCATATTCTAAACTCTCTCTCTCTCTCTCTCTCTCTCTCTGTCTCTCTCTCTCTGTCTCTGTCTCTCTGTATTTGTGTCCCAAAGGCTGTCCTGAGTCTTTCTCTTTCTCCATATAGTCTCTCTATTTGTAGCCTTATTTTGAACTGAGATATGATCTCCATGTAGATGGCTCTCGATTCTACATATCCAACTCTCATTTTTCTTCAGTTTTATTGTCCCACATAGTTGCCTTCTGGACATGTTTATCTGGATGCCCCACAGGTATCTCAAACTTAGCAAATCTCATTATTTTTCCTCCTCCTATCTTCTCTATTACTGTCAATGGCACCCTTTACCCAAGCCCATAATCTCAATTATCCTTGACTTTCTTCAACTCTCATACCCAATAAGTTGCTATCTCTACGTCTTGTAAGCCCAACTCCTTTTCTCTGTTCACACAATCTCTACCCTAATCTAGGCCTTAATCAGTTCTTGTCTAAACTATTGCAATAGCCTCCAAATTTGTCTCCTTGCCTCCAGTCTCTCCCCTTTAAAATCTATCTTCCATACAAACACAAACCCATCTATTTGTTGTTTAAATCTCTTCCCAATCTGGCTCCAATTTATCTTTCCAGATTGATTTCATGTTAATCTTTGCCATGAAATCCACATTCCACTCAAACTGGTTTTCTTGCTATTTCCCGGACATGATATTCTATCTCCTACCTTAGTGTCTTTGTTAGGGCAGTATCCCATTGCTGGAAAACTCTCCTCACATCTGCCTCCTGAAATCTTAGATGACTTTAAAACTCAGTTCAAATGGATCTTCCTGCAAGAGACCTTGTTAGTACCACACCCTCTCAAAAATACCTTTATTTTGTATACATTTGTTATTTAATTTCTTTGCACAGGTTCTTTTATTATTCAGCAGAATGTAATCTCATTGAGAGCAGGCATCATTTAGTTTTGTCTTTGAATATCCAGTTCCTAGCATGATAACCATTTCCTGTTAGATTTTTAATAAATTCTTAATGAATCAAATCAAATTGGATTGGATTGAGGGGGGAGGTATATTTTCCAGGGTGCCTGCAAATTCTAGAAGTTATTTGGGGGTAATACTTTGGCAATCCAGACTACTTTAGCTCTGCTCTCTTTTCCAGACTTTCATTGGGCATTTTCAGAGCTTCTTTTCTCCATGAAGCTGGTAAGAGTGACAGGGGAATGAATCTAGGACAGGCTTCCGGTTCTGAGGCATAGTAACACTGCAGTTCTCTCTGTCTGTGTCTGCTTACACAGATGAATGATAAACTACCCCTTTTGGTAGAGGTTCTGCCTTACATAGCCCATGAAACCCATGGGAGATATGCATTTCAAATACAGTGTAGGTTGAATAACAAAATATAGATTTCTTAATCCAGGATTTGGGGGTAGTTTGGGGAATGTGACCTAAATTTAAAATAAAAATTTGTTTTACACTTTGGATAATTTGAGTATCATTTAGGTAACAGATCACTGTTTTTGGTAGGAATCTGACATTTAACTGATTAAATCCCAGGCTACAACAGACTATTAGTACCCATCATAATCTATTAAATAGATAGAACCTCTCACAGAGGTCCCTCTTTTTTATTCCTTCAGATAAACAGTAGTATTAGAAACTTATAAGATTCCCCATTTTCCCTCACCCACTCCATTCTGAATAATTTTGAAAAAAATCACTATGTATATATGTATGTATACATATATATGTGTGTAATTATATATACTATGTGTAAAAACAGAGAGGGGACATTAAATCTGTCCCAATAAATGTATAAAGTTGGAAATGTCCTGATAAGACAAAATGAGGGTATCAGGAGGTTAATGAGATGATGCCGTACCTTATTTGTCCTTGGTTTATCTCTCAGCTCCCTCTACAGACACTGCTGTCAGTTTATCACTTCAGTAGACACTGTAACCAATACCAATAGGACTCTAATTTTTTTTTTTGTCTCCCTAGGTTTACAAGGTTGTAACCTGTTTAATTCCATTTCTGGACTATTGGTTGCCAATGATCAGGAAATAACAAACTTGATAGACAGAGGCGGCTATATGCTTTCACAACCTCCATGGGCAGGTGGGAGATAGGGCAGCCACCTTTTTCTTTTGAAAAAAAAAAACATCCGAAGGATATTTTTTTTGGGTTGCATCATTTGTATTTCCAATAGTTCAAAGTCCTATGGTCTTATCAAATTGATTAATCATTGGTTTACACATTGTGATAAGGTTATAGGAAAGTTCCTTAATACCTAGTTTACTCTTTTGATTGATTTAGTGAGCATTAACCAAAGTAGAGTGGGAACTCCTACTCTGACATAAGTAATACTATTGTCTTCTCATATCTTCTTCATATTTTCAGATTTTTATTGCCATCTTTTGTTTTTATATTGTATTCATTTGCAAATATATCTTTCCCCCCTTACCCAGGTAGACATCCTCTCTACAAAAGAATTTTTTAAAAAAAGATAAACCTAAAATAGTTTATCAAACTAGCCAACACATCAACCAACACATACAGTAGATGCAATGTTCTACAACCATAGTTCTCTACCTCTACAAAAAGGGAAAGGTACATTTTAAAATTTCTTCTTTGGGAACAAGTTCAGTCATTATCACACAGCATTTGATTTCTATTTTTGTTTTTTTTTTTCACTTACGTTTTTATATTTATTGAGTATTTTATCCTGGTTATGTTTACTTCACTTTGCATCAGTTCATGTAAGTCTTCTCATGCTTCTCTGTATTCTTTATATTCATTTTTCTTACTGTTTAGTAATATTTCATTCTATTCATTTACTGCAATTTGTTTAGCCATTTCCAAGTTGACAAAATCTATTTTGTTTCTAAAATAGTATTGCTGGAAATAATTTTGTATGCCTCAGGCCTTTCTTCATATCTTTCTATTCCTTGGGGGTATATTGCTAGTAGTGGTATTTCTAGTTCAAAGAGCATAGATATTATATTCATTTTTTATCATAATTGCAACCTACTTTACTAAAGCTCTTAAGCAATTTATAGCTCCACCAACAATGTATTAATGTATTCTGTCTTTCTATAGCCCTTCCAACATCGAGTCTTCCCCAAAACCTCAGTGTTTCTTAAAATTTAGTTTTTCTTACTAGTAATTCACAATAAACATTTACATTATTGTTAATAGTTTGCAATTCTGTTGAGAACTCTTTGTTCATATCCTACTATCACTTATTGATTGCAGAATGGCTCTTTGTATTAAATAGTTATCTTAGTTCCCTGTAGATCCAAGATATTAGACTCTCAAAAGAGACCTTTAATATTCAAGTAACATATTCATTTTGAGATTATTGTAGAATGTGGTGTAAGATATTGGTGTAAATTTATTTTTTTGCCTTCTGCTTTCCAACTTTTCCATAAGCTTCTGTCAAATAAAGAGTTCTTCTTCAAGATATTGATGTTTTAAAGTTTAATGAGCACTGAACTGTTGAGTTGAATTGTTTTTGATTTTTCCTTTTTTTAGTGTATTCTATTAATCAATTTAAAAAAATGATTTCGTGAAAGCTTCCATAACCATTGCTAATAGTTTTAGCTTCTTTAAAAAAGCTACATCTGATTTTCTTCACCTGCTAGAGTGGTGGGTCCTCACATATAAGGAATTTCTCAAGGTCAGACAGAAGGTAGTAGGTAGTTGTGACATCAGTTATTCAATTTTGAACTCTTTCCTTTAATGGCAAACAGTATTCCATTCAGCAAAGGTGGAATTGCCTGATGTTCATTAACCAATAATTCTCTGAGCACAAACTGTGGTCTTATTCCCATATAACTTCACCTCCACAAATGTACTTTGCTTTGAAATCATATCATTAGCAGAGGACACTGAGTTTGAAGAAGCGCGCCGTAATCTGTGTTTTCCTAGGCAGGTAATGTTTAAACCTATGACTAGATCAGGGGTGGGGAATACTGTGTGTGACCTCAAGGCTGCAGGTTCTCTACCCCTGGACTAGATTAACAGAATATTTCCCCTTCTCTTACATTTAGAACAGGGCTGTCCAAAATGCGGCTCATGGGACATGCGGCTGGCCTGCAGCAGGCCTGCCTACAAGCATAGAAATTTACATAAATGCTTTAGTAAACAAAGCCTCGCTACTGCAGAACTCTCACTAAAATGGCAATTGTCTATTGTTTCAATAAAAACCCAAGGTTGGACAGCCCTAATTTAACCATCAGGATTCAGAAAGGGTCCTAATATCAAAGAGAAAACAAAAGGGTTTTGTATAGTTTTATGGGCTTTGTCAAGCTCTTAACTACAGTCAGACTGTGTCAGAGGAATACTGTGCATTTGCTTAGTGTCCTGGCCAAAATTTGCCTACTTGTAAGCAAATTTCCATATCATGGAGGTTTGTCCATCTTGCTTTCTGGGAAAAGGGATGGAGGTGGAGTGGCACCACTAGAGAAGTCATCTTGTAAAAAATTGCCAATGTAGCCAACAAGTTTACTGTAACTCAAGGAATGGAAGGAGCAGGGGCACTGTAGTACATTTATTTGCCATCCTATTGGTGCTTTGCTCCACAATTAACTAGTGCTTTCTTCATGTATGTTTTCTATATAATTGTATGGCTTCGTGTTGTTTTCACTAGTACAATATATTGAGGACAGAATGTTGAGGACAGAAATGGTTTTGCTTTTTACCTTGTCTCCTTGCCTCCCCAAACCCCTAGAATTTAGCATGGTACCTGTCACACAGTAGATACGTTTAATAAATATTTTGCTAATTGATCGATTGACTGATAGATATAACACTTGAAAGCCCACAGATTAGAGGATGCTGTACCATTACACCGAAAGAAAACTGGGCCTCCTCTGGAAAATCAAAGCTTGGGGTTTGTGGTTTGATGACTTCAATCAAATCAGATCACCTTCAACAGTTTGCCTATTATCTGCCCCCTTAAGGGTCAGTATCCAAGAGATAGGTGATTAGTAAACACAATATTTTCATTTCCAGAAGATGGCAGTCTAGCACCCTAAAAGGCACTCATTGTGAGGGCCCTTAGTACTCACATTATATGTAGGAGGCTGTTTCCTGAATTGAAAATAACTTTATCATTTCTTAATCAATGAAATGGTAAAATCGTTGCAGGGCCTCTGTTAGATTCTCTTTCAACATTTACAGTGGGGGGTGGGCAGAGATAAGAGGCCAAAAGCAATGGAGAGAAGCAGCAGGAAGCTTTAGATTATTTTTAGCTACTGAGTAGAAATAAGGTAAATGGCTTTTTGGTGAAAATTAAGAATACGTTCCAGTGCTTACACTAATTGGCACAGCTCATGAAATAATATTATTTATTTGGTCAACCACATATAAAGAAACATAAATTCAGCTTTTTAAAAATTTTCATGTCTCTATTACAACTATGCTCTTGAAGGGTATCACTGACCTTGAATCTAGAAACTCTTTCATACTTTGCCCTCTAGGACTCTGCACGATCTTGGTTGGTTCTCTTTTTAACTGCTTCTCCTCTCTCTCCTTTGCTAGAAGAAATTTTATCTTGTTCTACTAAAATTGGTATTCTCCAAAGTTACTTGTTTAGGCTTCTGAACAATTTCTTTTTTCCACATCCTTTTTTCCCATGGTATCCCCTGTCTTTTCAGAAAGGTGCCCCTCTCTTCCCTTCTTCTTCCTGCCTCTTCCTACCACGCCATGTTTAGTTTAGCTTTCTTCAAGGCCCATCTAAAATGATATAGCTTCTATAAAGCCATTTTCCCCTGGACCTTTTATTCACTCTATTGGCTTTCACTCTCACCTCTATGGTATTGAAGACAGGGTGAGGAATATAGATTTAAGATTCTTTATCTCTAGCCCTGACTTCTTGAGTTCCATTTCAAAATTTCCATTTGTATGTGCTATCATCATCTCAAATTCAACATATCTAAGGTTTGATTTTCTACTACAAACCAATTTCTCTATTTTTTATGAATGGAATCATTGTTATGCCAATCATACAGGTTCAGAACTCTTGAGTAATTTAAAAGAAAATTTATTTATTTTTCAATTGATAAGTATTTATTTTCTCTCCCTTCCATTCCACAACCCCCCAAAAAGAAAAACAAGATCCCTGAATGCATAGTCATTCAAGAAGTAATTCAATGTCAATTCATCCTTGATATTGTCTATAATATCCATTCCTCTTTCTATTCCCACGGCCACTATCCTAGTTCTGACTCTTTCACTTCACCTTTCCATTCTAATATAGCTTGCATGCTCACCACTAGATTAATCTTCCAAATTTATTTTTATCACTTCGATTATCTCACAGAAGCCTGTGCTAGTTCCCCATTGTCTACTAAATAAAGTCCAAATTTCTTAACCTAACATAACCACTCTCTAAGACATCATACCTGCCTTGCCTCCTACAGGGCCCCTTTTGCTTCATCCAAACTTCAGTCAGCTCCCATAATCCTAATAATCAGTGTAATCCTTTCATAATCCTGATAATCACTTTGCAGTGTGACATCATTAATACCTTATAACCAAACTATTATATTGTCACAAAATCCACCTGTAATGGTATTGAGATAATTGCCTTATCTTTGGAGCATATGATTGACAATGATCTGAGCTAACACGTAAGCCCTAAGGGCCCTAACTGCTCAGAGCCTTAGGTCTGCTTATCAGTACCAGGGAGCTTATTGAGGGCACATAAAAGGATGCTTTTTGGCATCATCTTTTATAATATTTTTTGGACTGAAGTAGTTTTCATGGAATCAGCTAACAAATTTAAACAGGATAAACCTATACAAATTTTCCCCAATATACTTTGGTCTTTTTGTCTGAAATTCCTCACCCTTTCTCCTTCATCACTTTAATCTCTACTCCAGCATTCTCCAAGACTCGTCTTTGATACTCTGAAGCATCTTTCCTGATTACCCCAAGAAGGGTATCTCCTTCCTCTAAACTTCTTCGGCTTACGGTGGCTATATTCATTTCTCTCTTGGCTGTGGGACTCCTCTGACTCATTTGCCCTGGTACCTTTTCCTCCTTCCCACTTTTACAGCTTTCTTTTGTCCCCTATTAGATTGCAAGCTACATGAGGGCACTGATTGTTTTTCATTTTGTATTTGTATCCTCAGAGCTTAGCACATAGTAGGGGCTTAATAAATCTTTCTCAAGGGATTGATTATTAGTCATAAGAGATTTAATGTTTTTGTGGTGTCATAGATTATGTATAAATATCATAAAATGGGGGCAACTCAGATCTTGCATGAGTCTAATCATAGATTTAGAACTAGACCATCTAATCCTGCTCTCTCTTTGTATAGATGAGGAAACTGAGGTTCAGGAAAGTTAAATGACTTGCCCAAGGCCACACAGATAATAAGTGGCAAAGTCTGAATTTGAACTTACTTCCCTTTACTCCATATCTAACACCCGTTTTATGGCACTAAGCCAACTATTCCTTACAGGGTTACTATGTGGATCAAATTAGGTGATAAAGTGTTTGTAAATCTTAAAGCATAATAAAACATTAGGTATGATAATAATGACCCATTGTTGTTAGACATTATATTGATGAAGGCGAGGATGCTATTGTGTATCATTGCATGGACTATATTTTTAAGACCAGAGTTTTGCACCTAATAGGCACTTAATACATTTTTGGTTGAATAAATAAGTACTCTTTTAAAATGCAAATTCCCCTGGGAAGCATAACACTTGAAGTCATTAGCAGGTATTATCAGAGATTAGCAAGTCAGTCACTTAGGAAAATCAAGAGAAAAGGTGATAAAAAGGAAGGAAACTTCTGATGAGGGAGAAAGAATCTATGTTAGTTTACTCACACTGCTTCATTTTCTAGTGGAAATGGGGGACGGAATCATGGATCATAACCACTTCTCAGCTCCAATCTTCTGATAATCATTTTGCAGTGACATCATTAATACCTTATAACCAAACTATTATATTGTCACAAAATCCACCTATAATGGCATTGAGATAATTGCCTTAGCTTTGGTGTACGTGATTGACAACGATCTGAGCTAACATGTAAGCCCTAAGGGCCCTAACTGCTCAGAGCCTTAGTCTGCTTATTTGCTATAGGAGCTTATTGAGGGCACATAAAAGGATGCTTTTAGACACCATCTTTTATAATATTTTTTGGACTGAAGTAGTTTTCGTGGAATCAGTTAACAAATTTAAACAAGGTAAGCCTATACTAATTTTCCCCAATATACCTTGGTCTTTTTGTCTGGAATACCTCACCCTTTCTCCTTCATCACTTTAATCTCTACTCCAACATTCTTTAAGACTGGGCAAAGCTCTGGGATCCAGTTAAGAAAGATCTCTTTATTCTGAAGGATAGAACCGTAAAGTGGGAGTCAGAAGAGCAGTTGTGCTCCACTACTGGCTAGCTTGGGAAATCTTTTTAAGCTTCAGTTTCCTCATCTCTTAAAATGAAGGAGTTGGATTAGAGGTTTTCTTAGTTTTCTTCTATCTTTAAAATTCTAAGGTTTAATTATTTTAGCATGATTAGGAAGGCATTCTTGATTCCTCCCAATCCCCAATTTCTTTCCTACCTGCTAAGAGTTGCCAGAAATTCCAATATTAATTTAAGATGTTGATCCTTGATGTAAGTGTAGATATCCCAAAGATTGTCAAAACTGAAATGGCTCATCAGTCATATCAAAGTAGGAATAAAGGATCATGCACCAGGTCTCATTAATGGATGGGAAGGAAAGACTGGGATGATGTCTGGTTGGTGGGACTCAGAGGGAAATTCAAAGAGAAGAAAATGGGCACAGGATAGTGGAGCTGAGGAAGATAAGGGACCCTGAAGGAAACTTGGTCTAATTTTCAGTTTTTCCCAGTGTAGTCTCTGCTTCCCAGGCAGAGGATTACCATTAGGTGATAATTAGGCATTGATTATACCATGCTGTTGGTATATAGTGCCTTCTCCATGCTTATACTGAAATGGTATTCCTGCATTTGCCCTCCTAGGCCAGGGATGGGAAACCTGTAGCCTTGAGGCCACATGTGACCTTCTAGGTCCTTGGATGCAGCCTTTTGACTGAGTTCAAGTTTTACAGAACAAATGCTTTTATTAAGAGGATTTGTTCTATGAAACATGGATTCAGTCCAAGGGACACACTTGAGGACCTAGAGGGCCACATGTGGTCTTGAGGCTGCAAGTTCCCCACCCTTGTCCTAGGCTATGCATCTGCATCTTGTGTTCTCATTCATTTTGTTGATGATTAATCCTATAGCAAATAAGAAATGGTTTTTAAGTTCTTTGATGGTAGATACTATATCATTTTTGTACTTGAATCCCCAGCACCTAGTCTGGGAACCAGCATACAGCAAGTGTTTAATAAATGTTTGTTGATTGATGATGTGCTCAGCCCTGTTGCAAGGCTGAGAGAAATCCAAGACAAATATATGATATGGCCTGTAACCCGATATTGGTCTAAGACAGATAGATTGTCTCAAGGCCAGGCCCCTACTTCTTTGTCAGTCTGTCTGTCTGTCTCTTTCTCCCTCTCTATGTGTCTCTGTCTAGAGCTTGAACAGCTCTGAATTATGTTAACAACATACACTCAGGTATCTCCATAATTCTAGTCAGAGCTTGAATGGAAAAAATCTTTTGTCTGCTCTAAGAAACTTTTGAAAATTGTTCAATCCTCTCTGTTACTGTCTATTGGAGTCTTTGAATGTAACATGACTTATCACAGAACAACTACCTATGTGTGCCTTGGAGAACAGAATTTTCTGGGATTAAAAATGCATTTATTAAAGGCAATATTGAAAAATGTTTCTCATCACATCCTCTCATACATGATACCTATCTTTCCATCGTCTAGTGTTGGCTCTGCTTTGAATCTTTCCCAAGCACCAATTGTATGCAATGTCTGGCAAATTTTTTTTCAAATACCATTTTTTGTGGATCAAAACAAAACTGCCCCTTTCAGCCCGTGGGAATTTGGCAACTTTATTATTAATATTGTCATAGGTGGTCAATGATTCTGTCAACCCCATTAGCTCGGATATTCTCATGGAAGTTGGTGTTATTTTGGCTATATTAAAATAGAAATAGAGGTTCAGTGGAAAGAGCATGAATAATACTTATGGTTAATATGACAGTGTGAAAGGTCATAGAGGAGACCAGTCCTCCCACATTTATTCAAGCAATGATATAAAAAAGGACAACAAATCAAATATTGGTCAAAGAATGCAAAGATCAATATGCTTCTTCATGTAGCCCAGGACAACACAAAAAGATAATCTAAAGCCAGAAGCACTGGGAAAAACATCTTGGGAAGGAAATTTAACATAGGCACAGGTGAACAAAGAAGAAGCTCTATTTATAGTAGAGATGCTTTAGGGGTGAAAATAGTCCACAGCACTGCCTGGAGTAGGTGAGGGGAATAAAAGTCTTCAACTGTGTCCTGACAAGGGATAGCTGACTGTAGAGCTATGACCAGGAACACCTAAACTTACCAGTGTTCTGAGTGCAGACACATAATAGGAGATGGAAGTCAGTGGCCTGAACCCCAGAAATAAAAAACAGGACCTGAATAGCTCATCCCATAGTATTGAAGGGGGTAGAACCTAACTCTGGCACAAAAACCTGAATCAGAAACTGAGTTTGGAGATATGAGTAAGCAGAAGAAGACACTGAACACTATAAAGAAATATGGGTCAATATGGGCCAAGAAATATGGGTCCACAATAACTACAAAGTTTCACAGCAAAAAATACTTTGTCTACAGGGACAACAGGAGTAGTTGGAAGAAATGAAGCAAGAGATAAAAAAATGGAATTACAAGTAAAATAAATATACTGGAGAAAAGAATTGGAAGAAAAGCAAATAGATTAGAACAGAAACTGGAAACTCTTACCTAAGTAATAGACTTAATGAAAGTAGGAATAGACCAAACAGAATTCAGTGACTCCATGAAACAATAAGAAATATTAGAACAAAATAAAACATTGATAAGAATAAAGAAAAAAATAAGATACCTACTATCAAAAACAATGACCTAGAAAGCAGGTCAAGAAAAGATAATTTAAGAATCATCAAAGTCCCTGAAAACTATTACACAACAACCCTGAGAAGTAGGTGATATTATTATCCCCATTTTACATCTGAGAGGATTTGTAATACTTTAAGGCTTATCAGGTACTTTTATGTATGTTATCTTAGTGTGTGTGTGTGTATGTATATATATATATATATATATATATATATATATATATATACATATATATATATACACACATATGTGTGTATGTGTGTATATATGTAGGTGTATATATATATAGACAGAGGGCACAGGGTGAGTTGAATATGAAGGGATGATATCTAAAAAAATAAAATCAAATTAAGGGATAAGAGAGGAATATATAGAGAGAGGGAGATAGGGAGAGATAGAATGGGGTAAATTATCTCACATAAAAGTGGCAAGAAAAAGCGGTTCTGTAGGAAGGGAAGAGGGGGCAAGTGAGGAGGAATGAGTAAATCTTGCTCTCATCGGCTTTGACCTGAGGAGGGAATACCATACACACTCAATTGGGTATCTTACCCCACAGGAAAGAAGGAGGAAGAAGATAAAAAAGGGGGGATGATAGAAGGGAGGGCAGTCAGGGGGAGGAGGTAATCAAAAACAAACACTTTCAAAAAGGGACAGGGTCAAGGGAGAAAATTCAACGAAGGGGGATAGGTTAGGAAGGAGCAAAATATAGTTAGTCTTTCACAACATGAGTATTGTGGAAGGGTATTACATAATGATATGCATGTGGCCTATGTTGAATTGCTTGCCTTCTTAGGGAGGGAGGGCAGGGAGGGAAGAGGGGAAAGAATTTGGAACTCAAAGTTTTAAAAACAGATGTTCTAAAACAAACAAAAAAAGTTTTTGCATGCAACTAGGAAATAAGATGCACAGGCAATGGGGAGTAGAAATTTATCTTTGCCTACAAGAGAAGAAGGGAAAGGGGGATGGGAGGGGAATGGGGTGACAGAAGGGAGGGCTGACTGGGGAATGGGGCAACCAGAATATACGCCATCTTGGAGTGGGTGGGAGGGTAGAAATGGGGAGAAAATTTGTAATTTATACTCTTGTGGAAATCAATGCTGAAAACTAAATATATTAAATAAATTAAATTAAAAAACAAAAAAAAATAAGCACATGTGAAATAACATTTACACAGAATTAAAAGGAAGTGCTCGAGAAGAATTTATTTTGCTTCAGGTTAACTTAGAAAAGAGAGAAGGGGAAGTTAGCAATCCTCATGTAAGACAAACCTGTGGTTAAAATAGATATGGTTAAAAAAAGATAAATTGGGACATTACATTATGCTTAAAGGCAAAACAAACAATGATATCAATATATACTAGATAAGGGCCACATGGAATAGCATCTAAACGTTTAAAGCAAAAATTAATAGAATTAAAGGAAGAAGAAGTAAAGTATTATATTTGAGGAGCTCAATGTATCGTTCTAAGACTTAGACAA
The DNA here is from genome assembly GCF_011100635.1 of Trichosurus vulpecula. Classification (NCBI taxonomy): domain Eukaryota; kingdom Metazoa; phylum Chordata; class Mammalia; order Diprotodontia; family Phalangeridae; genus Trichosurus; species Trichosurus vulpecula. The sequence continues at coordinate 127,312,724 of NC_050580.1, read as the reverse complement.
ATATAACAAAGAGGTAAATAAGAAAGAAGTCAAGGGTCTGAATAGAACTTTAGAAAATATAAATGTGATAACTCTGAATGGGAAGATATATATTTATATGTATATACATATATACATATGTATATGTATATATGTATATACAAAAACTGACTCTGCTGGGTCATAAAAATCTCACAAGAAAATTCAGAAAAGCAGAAAAATTAAGCACATCCTTTACTGACTATGATGCAATAAAAAGTTGTTATATTATAATGCAATAACAATCGGTAAAGGATTTTTGGAGAACAGATTCAAATTAAAATGGAAACTAAATAGTTAAAGAATTGGTGGATCCAAGAATACATAGAAACAAAAGATAATTTCACCAAATACATTAACAATATTGAGACAACGTAGCAAAACTTCTGGAATGTAGCCATAACATTCCTTTGGGGGAAACATAGTGATAAACACTTACTACAAAAGAAATAAAGAACAGATAACTGAATTGGACCTAATACTTAAAGAAAGAGCAACAAATAAAAAACCACAAAAACCTAGAAATAATGAGAATCAAAGATGAAGGAGAATCAAAAATTGAAGGAGAAAAAATAGATTCAGAAAAAATAGACACTCCATCTCTTGATTCTAGGTATTTTCTCTTCTAGCCTGGAATGTTTTTCCTCTTCATTTCACTCACTGGCTTCCCTGCCTTCCTTTATGTACCAACTAAAATCCCATCTTTGAAAGAAAGCTTTTCCTAACTCTTATCAAGAAGTGTTTCCATTATATATTTATTCATATTTGTGAAAAGTATTTCAGTTTGTTAAAAAGCATTTAAGTTCACATTGTACCAACCATTGTGCTAACTGTTGGGGATACAAAAAGAGGTTAAATGAAAAGAAAAACACACAAACCAATCTCTGCCCCCAATCAGCTAACAGTCTAATGGGGGAGAGAATGAGCAAATAAATATTGACAAACAAGCTATATGCAGAATAAATAAGAAGTAATTAAAAGAAAAGAGGAGTTAAGACTTTTTCTCTCTTTCTCTATCTGTGTCTCCATCTCTCCCCCTCTCCCTGCCTCTCTTTTTCCTTTCCTTTCTTTCTTTCTTTCTTCCTTCCTTCCTTCCTAGCTTTCTAGCTTTCTATCTTCCTTCCAGGAAGGAAAATGTTAGTAGCAGTGATGCCAAAAAAGGGAAGAAATAAAACAGAGTCAATGAAGCATTTAAAAACAATGCACAGGATAGGTCAGAAAACTGAGACAGCTTTGGAATTAACATAGAGTATATACACTTATATTCTCTATACTCCTTCTGTGATTGTGGATCTAGTGTTTTACTACATTTATGCCAAGTATGGCAGATAACTTTGGTTGTGATCAATGTGAGTACTTTTTTTTTACTGACATCATTTTATTTGTGTCATATGAGTAAAATTATGTACATTTTCTTTTTTAAGTGTTAGTAAGGTCAGAATCTGATGATTCCAAGATCTAGCAGTGAGGGAAGACCAGAGACAAGATGATGAGACTTGACCTTTGAGATGTACTGTCCTTTCTCCATTTGTCCATACACCATACTGGGGTAACACAGTTTCAGGAAAAGAGGCCAATCTATTAGATAATGGAATAACTGCTTATTTTCTTGTATTATGTGAGTGGGTGTGTGAGGGAAAGTATATAGGACTAGGGAAGGAGGAGAGGAAGAGCAGCTTCTGGACTGGTTTGTAATATTAAGAGTTAGTAGAAAGAATAGACTGGTCTAATTTTCAAAATATTGGTGAGAATAGTGGACAAAGGGAGGGGAATAAGCATTTCTGTAGCATTCACTATGTGCCCAGTTCTGTGCTAAATACCTTACAGATACTACCTCATTTGATCTCCACAACAACCCTGAGATGTAGGTGATATTATCATCCCCATTTTACATCTGAGAGGATTTGTAATACTTTAAGGTTTATCAGGTACTTTTATGTATGTTATCTCAAAATAATCCTAGGAGATAAATAGTATAGGTATTTATTACTTACCAGATTTTACAAATTGAAAACTAACTTTCAATTTAAACCAAAGTTTAAGTGTCTTGCCTCTGATTACATTAATTGAAAATGTTAGAGTTGGGATTCAAACCCAGTTGTTTTTTTTTTTTTAAATTTCAAGTCTCATGGATGTTCTTTATACTTTACATTCTAGTTCCTCTGACTTGTGCTCTGTTTTCAAGATGCATCACAGGGCAGTTACTTTGTTCATCTCTCTCTAGGTGTTATTATTGGTGGACCACATGGATCAGGAAAAGAAGCAGTGAGGAAATAATAGTGTTTATTTTGTATAAAATAAAGGGAGAAGAGATGAATAGAGGAGCCAACCAAATTATTGTACTTTCTACTTGGTGGTCTTTATTTCTGCTTTCTAGTTTTGTTTTGCTTAACAACAAAGCCAAAATACTTTAGCCAGCCGTACATTTTGCCACTGAGGACCTAAGTAGCTTCAGGCCCCTGAGTAGGCGCATTGGGATATCGCAGAAGTCCCCTGAATCCTGGGAACAACCATGTCCAATGTTTTATTACAGGCAGTTCTATGGCTATAGCTTAGATAATTCATCTTGAATAGTACAGTGTTGTCATCCACATAGCAGAGGTTAGGACAGGGTTAGCTGGTTAGAGAATCAGCAACAAAACAGAGGAGAAGGGGGAATATAGGAATCATCATCCCTGAGTTTTGGTTACCAGTTTGTCTGATAACTCATTTTAGAACCTTGGACAGGTGATTCAAAGGGGCAGTGAAAATGTCCACTGTTTTAAGGCCTAGGTTTTTAGCTTTACATGGAAGTGCAAAACATCTTGATATTTAAAGTGAAACAAAATAGAAATACAACCCTCCCAACTTTTTGCACTAATATTTTCAATGCCATTAAAATTTTCATCCAACTGGACTGGCTTTGCTTGGGCTTAACACAATAAATCTCAGTTGGCAGAGGAATGTCTCCATAGGCCTGTGCCAAGAAGATATTCATCCTCATATACCTATCTTTGCTGTAAAGTTGGTAATCTTTCCATGGAAGACCGTGATGAATTTGGAAAAAAAATCACAAAATAACAGCTTTCCACTCTCAAGTATCAATTTTTTTAAACTTAATGCATGAATATTTTCAATTTGGTCCATTGCATGGTAAATATTTTAAGAATTTTGTACCTTGTTGCTACATGCTTGAGCTCCTATCTCCATATATTTCTCCATTCTCTTTCTCCTTCCTTCCCCTAAGACTCATTTGGGGTTTCTGTGTCTTTCAGGCACAGATTCAGAGACTGGCATCAGCTCTGGCAGGGAGGAGCTAGGGAAAAGAGACATCCAGTGAGGTGGTGGATAGAGGGTGGGGGGAGGAGGAGGTGAAGGTATATGTTCTGGAGCAGAAGGTACTCCTGGGACATATTAAAAAGATGGACGCTTTGCCCTAGTGCTATTTCTGCATTTATGCCTTTTTAATGGTCCAGTAGAGAGATCAATAGGATGTGTGCGACCAGGTTAGTAATGGGAATGTTAGGTGACAGCAATGAACAAGATGGTTATGGAATCTACAGGCTAATGAAAAATACTGCTGAAAACTGACTCCCCCCTTCCTTTTTTCCCCCTTCCCCCAGGGCTGCCACGGAGGTTCTTGCAGTATTGCTGAAATCTAGTAAGTGCCTCTTTTAAAAATTATTTATTTTCCTCACAAAGGTGAATGAACTGGGCTTTCTTGCTATCTCTCTCTAGCTTCCTGCCCATAAAACAATGAGGCAGAGCTCTAAGGAGTCCTTTGGAGAATATCACTTTTATGCTGTGGGCAAAGGTTCATCAAGACAATTAAAATTGTTTCAAGCAGCAGCATCCTTGTATATACATGCCTGCGTGGTTGGCCTTGTAATCCATGTGTTTGTCATGGATTCCAGAATTCTTTCCTACTCCTTATTCACTATGCCCAAAAAGCCCACTGAAAATGATAGCAGTACTGGAATGGGCTCCAAGTGTCAAGGGGAATGGAAATATCCTAGAGATATAGAATGTGTATGTGGGAATTAATGGATGGGAGGAATGTTGGTGACATCAGTGTCATATATACCAAACAGAAGAGGATATTACCTATTATTTGGACAGTGGAGACAATTGTTCTGAATACAATGCCAACTCTGCCTTTAATTATGTAATTCAATAAAAGGAAATACTCTTGGAAATGGGGGTAATCTTAATCTGGCCTAACTAGACTGGGTCAAAGTTAATCATCACTACATAATACCAAATACTATGCATTTGGGGTATACCATTATCTGAATTTTGGGGGGGGGATGGAGCCCAGGCCTGTGATTTTTATCAGCACAGGGAATGCTGAGTGAAAGACCTCTTCCCATCATTGGATTCCAGCAATTCAACTCCAATGTATAATCATAAAGAGCTACTTGGGCCACTGAGAGGTCATATGGTATGTCAGACTATGTCACAGGTAGTATGTGAATACAGATCTTTCTGACTCCAAGGCTGATTCTCTATTTGCCTCTTCCCATGACTGCTTTTCTCTAACTTTCTTTTTGTTCCATCCTTTTCATTTCATCTATTTGAATTTGGATATTTGGCAACTGGCTGCTTAGATTATGATATTTGTTCTTGTGGAGGTTGCCTAAATCCTATGGGTAATAACTAAGTTTTACTAAGTCTTATAAATAAATATATAATTTTAAAACAGAAACAGCCAACTTCTATAACATGACCATGATGAGACTAAATCATCTATTTCACCTTTTGTCCTGAATAAACAAAGGTATTGAGGTTTGAACGCATTTTGCTTTTTGAAGCTTTCTGTAGTGCCAGGATATAGATACAATATCATACCCTAGTGGAGGCAGCAAGAATGAGTTGGGGAAGTGAGGAAACCGGGAGTTATGAACACCCTGAGATAGGAGATAGACAAAAAGACATTACACTGGGTTCTGGAGAGAGAACCAGGCATTCATAAGACTGAATCTGACTCAGGTTTTGTGTCTCTGTTATCATGAGTTGCTTGCCTGGCTTCTTTGTGTCAATTACAAAACCAGGTGCTTGATACAGTTAGGTGGTGGTGCGGAAGTTATTAACATATAGAAATTCTAGGAATGGTGGATAAGATGCTGAGAATGGTAGAATAGGAACCTTGTAAGAAAAGAAAGCCTAGCAGTAAGGCAAGATTTGTGACCTTGGAGATGACTATGAACACGCCTGAATGGTTTGAATTGTGAAGTATAAGAAATTCTCTAGATAGAAGGCAAAGGAAGTATGACATTTATTTAGACATGAGAGTCCAGTCCCAGGACCTATAATTCCAATTCCATATAGTAGCAATTATATTCCAAAACCAGTAAGCCCACCTCAAAGTAACAATAAGGAAATTATAACAAAGTATTATAGCAAGGAGCCAAGCCATACTGTAACCTCCTCCCCCCCCCCCCCACTAGGGCCTTCCTGTAAACAATCACTCAGGAATCCTAACTTCCTGCTCAGCACTCTCTCCTACAGCTCTGCTGACTCCAAGTTCCTTGATCTCCAAAACTCTCTCTTGTTCTGCATTCTGCTCTGCAGTCTTTCTTGATGCTGACTCTCCCTCAATATCTGCTGCCTCAATGTCTTCTTGATGTCTCCTTCTGAATCCTGCCACTCTCAGTTCCAGTGCTCCCAGTTCTGGGCTCTCTCTCTTTTTATACAGTCCTAGCAGGCATCTGATTGACTAAAACTCAGTGCACATACCATTGGCTCCAGTCTTAGCAACTCCCCTTAGGGCCCTAAGGGCTTTACTCCCACATCAGCTAAACTAGTGAAAGGGTGTGGGCCTTGGGCCTCACACCTAGTTAGTGAAAGGGCGTGGGCATGCTCCTAATTAGGCCTCCCTTCGTTGGCCCCACCTGAGGCCTATTCAATAGGCTGGAAAGATCTTTCACTTACTGATTGGCCTTACATACACACAGAGTGTGCTTCCTCTTACTTCCTACATGTACTATAGTACTATATATCTCAAGACATGAAGATCCTGTGTTTTTAGAGAAGTTGATGTTTCATAGAAACAGTATGTAACCTATAGCCCATATATAGATCATGGTCTGGTCCTTAGGGCCTAAACCAGCTACAACCAGTTGCTTTCATTGGCTTGTTACCCTCACCTCTACTTCAGGAAAACTGAATATGTTCAATTATATGTCATATCTTTTTCCTCAAAAGTGAGTTTAAAGGGTCCCCAGTTCTAATACAAACATTAAAGCTAGGAAACACAAAATGAGTAATGGATATCTAATATTTTATCCTATGACAAATTCAGAAAATGCAAAAGACTCACACGATTCCATAAACAGATTAAAAGAAAAGGAAAACAAAACAAAACAAAACAAAATCACGTATAGCCTGAAATCACCAATCAGCTTCCCCAGAAAACAACTGAACTTGGGGTTATTACTATGATAGTTCTATGACATTACAGTGAATCCCTCTTTTCCACAGAGTTCTACACAGTTCTTTTGAGACTCATAGTAATAACCTGTGGTTTGGAATACTCCCCTCAAAATGAAAGCATTCCTTAAGGATTGCTGAACGAGCAAGTTTCTTCCAATTGGACCTACAGAGACCAACTTATTCACTGCCTTTGCTCTCTATAGAGGACACTGATTAGGAGAAATGTGCATGTTTCTCTTCTCTCTTCAAGGATGATACTGCATCAATAAATGCCCTTATTGTTTTAGAAGGTCTGGTCCTTGAAGTTTCCATGCTTGATAATTCTTGAACTTGCCTCAAGGCAATATCTAGAGAATATCCTTTTCTTTTTAGAAGACCATATGCTATGATCACGTTCCCCTTTAGAATTCAAAATCTTCCCTCTATACAGGATTTTGGGGTTCACTAACATTTTCCATGTACTGCCCTCTTGGGCTGGCTGTGAGCCCAAAGCACATGCCTGCTTCTGCTATGTACTTCTTCAGGATCCCTAGCATTACACCAGCTATTGTCATCTCTGGTGCTAGGGGAGCCTACCATCATATGTCTGGTCCCTGACATATTCAGAAAAGGAATCATGAAACAGAAAGTAGAAAGGAGGCCATGATTTTGAGTACCAAGGACAGCTCTCTAAAGCCACCTGGTCAAGCACCTATAGTTTAGCATATTTTTTTGCCGTAAATCACAATTAACTTTTCAGAAGGTAGAGGGAAGTATCCCCTTTCTTATCTTCTTGCCACACTCTGGAAGAAGGTACAAATGGAAAGGCAAGTATGGAATTGTAAAGTGAGCTTGCTTTTATATACCATAGAGGAACAGTTCCACTGGCTAGAGTCTATTCTTCTGAGTTTTAGGCAGGAAATCATCTTGGACTTTCCTGTGTCTTCTCAGGAAGTCAGCTGTGGCCTTGCCCCACGCCATCAGATGCCTCCAAACAAAGGCCCATGCTTTGTGATCTCTTCAAGTTGACTGGGGAATTCATAAAATTGTGTGGTGCCTCTCCTGATCAATCACCCCATAGAGTTTTGACTATTCAATTTAGTTTCATTCAAGTCAGTGAATATCTCTTAAATGCTTACTACATGCAAAGCATTGTGCTATGTGTTTGGACTAAAAGAAAAAAGAGAAAGAAAGAAAGAAAGAAAGAAAGAAAGAAAGAAAGAAAGAAAGAAAGAAAGAAAGAAAGAAAGAAAGAAAGAAAGAAAGAAAGAAAGAAAGAAAGGAAGAAAGAAGAACGAAAGAAAGAAAGAACAGAAGGAAGAAAGGAAGCAACAAAGGAAGAAAGGAAGAAAGGAAGAAAGAAAGAAAGAAAGAAAGAAAGAAAGAAAGAAAGAAAGAAAGAAAGAAAGAAAGAATGGAGGGAAGGAGGGAAGGAGGGAGGGAGGAAGAAAGAGAAGACAAGACAAGAGAAGAGTAGAGAAGAGAAGAAAAAGAGAGTCCCTGCCCTCAAAGTGCTTACATTTGAAATAGAGGTCTTCATACATCCTTCTGCCAACATCAGCCCCTGAACCAAGGAGGATCATAACTATAGAGTACAGTGGAACAAGGAAATAAGAGAGAGGAGCTACACAGAAGCATGGTCCACATTGGTCGGCCTTTGAATTGAAAGGATGGGCTTTAAAGCACTAGATATCATGACAGAAATATTTTTCATCTACATGTCCTAGGATGCACTCTGGTGTAGTACAGTGCTGCTCTTCTCTTCATGTATCTTGCTGTTTTGCCCCTTTGGAGTAAGGGTGCAATCAATTTATCATAGCACTTGCTGTAACAAAGGTCAATCACACTGAAAGTCTGTTTGTCCCTTTCCTGATGGCAATACTAACACGACAGTAATGTTACGTGCAGCCATATCTTCTTTGTGGTCACTGTTGATTAACAAGACATGAAATCCCCAAATAATATAATATCGCAACACACTCATGTTTAAAAACTTCTGTGCATCTAAGAGGGAAATTAAAGTTTTTTATTATTCATGTTGCATTATCCTTTGCTTACAAAGAGGCCAAATACCATCCCATAGTAGTTAAAGCCTAAAGGCAGAACCCCATTATTTTAGCCTAATTGATACCATATGCTAATCAATAAAGGTAAAATCAGAATAATCAAATTGATCGTGTATTGCCTTTAACTTGCAAGCTGACGATCTTGACCCTCCACTAGTAAGATTCACACACACACACACACACACACACACACACACACACACACACACAGACTTGTAATTTGTGGTTAGACTAGGTGTTCTCTAAACTTCCTTTCAGCTTCGTGATTTGATGACTCTATGATTGTAAGGTAATGTCCTACCAAGTTATCCAAGAAAGGATGAGAGACAATGTATTTTGTAGTTTGAGGTATGATAGACACATATTTCCAAAGATGTCTTCCACTGAACCTACCTGATCTAGCATCCCCACCATTGGAGTCAAATTCCTTTGAGTGAAATAGAAATAGAGGAATTGGAGCACTGGGCTAGGAGTTCAAGGCCCTGAGTCTGAACCCCAGTTTTTTCGTTTAACTATTTTTGTGATCTTAGTCAAATTAACCTTTTCTAGTCTCAGTCTGTTCATCTTTAAAATGAAAGGGTCGTATTAGATGAATTTTAAGGTTCCTTCCAACTCTAAATCTATGGTTCTAGAATGTTCTGGAAATTTACCATTCAAATGTCATAGTCTTTTTCCATTATTGTAGATGAGTTTATCTGGTGTAACCGATTACCACCTTGAAATGGATAGAGACCCTGAGAGACAGGACAAATGAATTTTACCAAAAAGCTTTAGAGAAAGGAAAGTTTGGATAAGACAGACAGTTGTTGCCCAGGTGACAGACAGAATGTGGCACTGATATGGAAGGGCAGACTAGAATGAACACTCCAGTGATGAGTAGCCCAATAAGAGTACCTTGATTGAGGGAGGGTGAGGAAGGAGAAGATGGTTTCCAAGAGGAAAGGGAAGTTAAAAAAAAAAAGCAAACATATGTGGTCACCATGAAATGAATAGACCAGATGCAAAATAGTTCAGGAATTTATCTAAGACCAACCTTGCATCCAGCTAGTTACTCCATGGTAACCAAATGTAGGCCAGATAGCATAGAAGTCAACAGGATCAAAACATTTCCTTTGTCTCCTCCTCTCTGCCACTAGGAGGGAAAATACCCTTGGAAGTCGCACTTCTCTTCTTGTCTCAGCAGTTATAGATCCTTGAAGTTAAAAAATGAATCTCTGATCCAATAGAGAAGTTTCTTAGTAGTTACATAGGCCTAACCCAAATCCCGTGCATTTTCTACAAATACCTTTCTTATCCCCTCCTCTCTTATCTTTCCATGGCACCCCCTCCCACCAGAACGCACACATACACACACACACACACACACACACACACACACCTCAGCAGAACAAATGATAGACTGAATATTTCTGAAATGAAAGCGTTGGCCTATTATGCTTTATCCCATCCAAAATCACTTAGCTTTTTATTACCAGAATTTAATAAAGCTTTGATTAAGAAATAGTGCTTCTCCTACTGCAGACAATCTTTTCTATAATAAATCACAAAGGCATATTGTCTTTTGTCTCTGTCTCCCTCTCCTTCTATATTTCTACTTTCCCTTGCTCCCAGTTCTTCTGGCTCCTTTTTTCCCCTCTTTTCTTCTTCCTATCCGTGCCTTGCTGTCTTTTCAGGAGCATTAGAAATAAATGAATTTGTGAAAAATCATAGCCCTAGAAGCAGGTTTTCAATGAGCACATAGCAATGGGATCATGTCTGACTTGTACTGGCTCGAGTGATGAATTCTCAAATAATGCTTTGGTATTAACCTTGCCGCCCAGATTTAAAGGTCACGTTATTGCAACAAGGAAACACCTTCTGGTTCAGGTACTAAATCTTAATAAGAGAATGATAGGGCTGCTTCAGGGCTGCCTTCAACTTAAATGCAGAATTACCATTTAGGAAAGCAGAATTTGCAGGAGGTGGGGCAAGGAAGAAGGAAGAGAAGAAAAGAGGGAAAGTACAGGAGTATCAATTGGAAGTTTGGCAGACAGACCACAGATGTTTCACTGTTTTTCCAATTGGATTGTTTGCCTAAATGTCTCAGAGGGAAGCACTACTACTCTGCAACAATGGGAAGGTCCTTACTCATTTCTGATGGGAACTTGAGAGTATTTGAGCTCTGAGCTAGCACAGAGAAGAGATGGGGGGGGAGGGCAGGAATAAATCTTGCTGTTGAGGTACAAAGTAGATATAGTGCAGTGTGGTCTGGAATGAAGATAAAACATAATTTCCAAGATGTACAGTCTATTTCTTGAACCAGGGGTGGGCCACATGTGGCAGGCTAGGTCCTCAAGTGTGGCCCTTTGACTGAATCCAAACTTCACAGAACAAATCCCCTTAACAAAAAGATTTGTTCTGTAAAACTTGGACTTAATCAAAAGGTTTCACCCAAGGACCTAGAAGACCACATGTGGCCTCAAGGCTGCAGGTTCTCCACCCCTGGCTTGGGCAGTTTGTCATATTGCAAGATGACTAAAGTCAACTTTAAGTCAATTAATAAGCATTTATTTGGCATCTACTATGTGCAACGCTCTGTGCTAGGTCTTACAGATACAAAGCCAAAAATGAAACAGTCTGTCCTCAATCAATCAATCAGTAATCGGTATACATTTATTAGGAAATTACTTTGTGCAGGGCATTATATTAAGTTCTAGGGTTATGAAGAAAAAAAATGAAATAGTCTGCTATCGGCGAGTTGGGAGGGGGCATAGTACATGTACACAAATTATTCTATAAAGGAAACTGACTTGGCAGAGAATACTAATACTTGGGAAGAGAATGGTGGTGAATAAGTGAGAGAGGTGGCATCTCACTAGAGACTTAGATCATTTGGGGTAGGATATGGTATTATCCTTCCACTTTGGGTCAAATAGTATATTTTTGCTGCTCTGATTCTTTCTCCAACTAGCAATCTGTATCTATCTCCTATATCTGGATGACTGGCAGTATCCATGACTTTGCATAGTTAAGTCTCTAGCCAGATAGGGAATGTGCCTCTTTGCCCCATGAACGACCAATACTTACAATCATTGCACTTGTAGGAAAAGTGAATTGTAGATATATGAGATGCTAACAACTGGTGTTAGTAAAATTAAAGAAGTCACTATCTGGCAAGGGGAGCAGGACTGAAAATTCACTACCTTCCTATTTTCTTTGTGGCTCTTGACATCTGCTGAGCCCACTGGATGTTTGATGCTCTATCAGTGTATAGAGTGATGGTCTATCCTCTCTGAGGGCATGATCTATCAGGGAGTGATTCCTGGGTTCATCACAAACTCACAGTACACAGAGGTAATGATAGGAAATGTAATGGGAATTATTCTTATTTTTGGACAATAACCAATTTCATTGTGATAGTCTGAGGTAATTTTTTTTTAGTTGCTATATCTGTTTGGCTAGAGAAATATAGTGTTTCTCTTAGGAAAAGCTAAAAATCAGCAACAAATACATTTTAGTGATATTTGCATTTGTCACATGGGAAGGGACTTGGTGTGAATCCCCATCACAACCCACATTGATCAGTGTTGATTTTTATAAGAACTGTTGATTCTCAAGGACTTAAAGCAGGAATTCTTAACTTTTTGTGTGCGTCATATACCCCTTTGACAGTCTGCTGAAGCCTATGGACCCCTTTTCAGAATAATGTTTCAAAAGAATTATAATAAAATACATAGGATTACAAAGCAAACCAATTATATTGAAATTCAGTTATTAACAAAAGCCTAAAACAAACCATACTAAACAAACAAACAAAAAAATCAAGGTTACATTTCTCAGATTAAGAATCTTTGGTTTAAGGAAATTGGGATAATATTTATGTCAAAGAAGAGGAGGCTGAAAGACAATTCAATAATATATTCCAGGTATATGAAGCACTCTTACATGAGGTACAATGGTAGATGGCAAATGGATGAGGATGTGTCACTCAACACAGGAAGAAATGAAGGAAAGTTACAGGGTAGATTTTGTCCATGCATCTGAATGTGTGGACAATGCTCCATGGAGAGAATATAGATATACAAGCTGAGAAACATCAGCATAGCTATGCAAGGTGCCAAATTGGAGCGATAAATTTTGGTTTCCTGCAGGTAGAAGAATCAATTGGTGATAGAGGGAGGGCAAAAGAGATGGGAAAGCTTATTCAGAATTCTGCTATATTATCTTACACTCTAGCCCAATGTATGGTCAAAGTAAATTTCCTTTTCTGGGCATGTAGTTCAGTTATCCCTGACAAATAAATATGTATTTTATGTATTTTAAATATGGAAAGGGGAGAAGCTGAAAGGACTCTTCCCCCTGTCCTCGACCCCCCAGGCAGCTGCCAGTCAACCTACTGAGTTAAAATAAGATTGGGGATCCCTTCATTCGGGAGGGATGGAAGAACACAAGCAGAGGGTGATTCTTTCTTATGCCATGTGGTGGTGCTGTTCTTTTAACTATCTTGGTTGCCACCCATCCAATATTTATTTTCTGTGAGTAATTTGTTTATCAGGAGGTTATTTTAATCTAATTTTGGTCATATTTGCTATTCCACACTATCTGTACTTCCCAGCGTTAGCAGCTTGCATGGCTTGGAGGAAATGAGTTGAAGATGGTCTCCGAGGCATTTGCTCAGCCGTTATTTAGGGGAATGGGGAGGAGGGAGCTTGAAGAGCTGAGGGTTATGAAAGCAGATGCAACTTGTTGCACCATTAATGTCATTACAGTGACGGAACAGGAGTCATGGGGGCTGTGAACCTCTAAAGCAGCTTCTTGAGAACTGCCTCTGATTTAATACTAACGGTTCCCTGCCAATAACCTTTTCCCAACTCTGGCTCCCACTTCCTATTTTCACCCAAGTAAGGGTAAACTCACTATTTAAGCATCTATCTACCAAATCAACAAGCATTTATTAAACCCCTGCTATGTACCAAGCACTCTGCAAAACTCTGGGTATGTGAAGGAAAAAAAAATGAAATGCCATTTATCTTCAAAGAGCTTTCATTGTAGAGTGGGGGGTGGTGGTAAATATGTGTTTGGATAAATAGATATGTGGATATATTCATGGAAAAGTAAAGGCCAGATCTATGAAGAATAAATACAAAGTAATTTGGGCCAGCAAAATTAACTGGGAGGATCAGGAAAGGCCTCCAAAGAGTTGGTGCTTGAGCTGATCCTTAAAGGGATTTGAGTTTTCTAAGATGTCAAAAAGGAACTTTTTTGGGGGGGGGGCATTTGTACTGTCCTCCCATACCTATCTATACCATTTAACTGATTTGAAAGAGACTTCAAATATCCAGTCAACTCCTTCATTTTACAGATTTGAAAACTGAGACCCAGAGAATTGCAGTGACTTAACTAAACTCACTCAACAGTTTCCTGAATCCCAAGTCCAAAATTTAGTCTACTACACAAGGTTGCTTCTCTAGTCAGCCAACTCTTTTTCTGTTAGTGGTCCCTGGGACATTTTTGTCCTCATTTGGGAATTAGGAGATCTAGACTGTAGTTCCACTGCTGGTATTTGCCCTGTGAAAACTACTTATCTTACCTCTCTGTGACACAGTTTCTGAGACTGTAAAATGATGAAGCAGACCAGATGATCACTAAGGTCCTGTCAAGCTTTAACATTCTATGGTTCAATGATTGTAATGGGGAAACTGGAATGGCTTTAGCAAACTTCTCCTAACCTGCTGTTTATTTATGAGAGGATAACACAGATGAAAAATGAAAGAAAAGAAGAATCTTTTCATATTTTCCCACTCCATCCTATTTATAGAGTTTTGGGGATGGTATTTCTCCAGCCATTGGGATCAAGGAAGATAGGTGGCTCAGTGGATAGAGTGCTGGGTTTAGAGTCAGGAAGACCTGTGCTCGAATTCTACCTCAGATATGTAATAGCTTTGTAATCTTGGACAAGTCACTTAACCTTGACCTCAGTTTCCTCAGCTGTAAAATGAAGATAATAAAAGCACATACTTCCAAGGGTTGTTGTCAGAGACAAATGGAATATATTTGTAAAGCACTTGGAATAGTACCTGGCACATTGTAGGTGCCATGTAAATATTATTATTATTGTTATTATTATTGGAACTGGACCTATGATTCCATGGACATAGGAAACTCTCGGGTCATCAGTGCAAGTAGTCAAATTCTTTGCAGTTAATAGTCTTAGAGAGTTGTCTAGATCAGTGGTGTCAAACTCAAATAGAAATGGGGCCACTAAACCACATAAGAAACCCTGCGGCCACTTACAAATTAACATTGTCTATGTGTTTTGTTAAATATTTCCCAATTACATTTTAGTTTATTTCCTGCAAGACCAGTTTAATGCCTCTGGTCTAGAGCAATGAGAAATTAAGTGACTTTCTCAGGGTCACACAGTTTTTAAGTATCAGAGGTCCGTCTTGAACCAGGTATTCCTGGATCCATGGCTGACTCTCTATTCCCTATGCCATCATGACCCTGGATATATGCCATTTTAAACATTCCTGTTTCCTTAGGAAGAAAGATTACCACCGACAATGAAAACAGTGGAAAAGAAGGGGGAAACATCTAAGAAATTAACAAGAATCTTCTGTTCATTGCTCTACCAAGGTTTATAACACCTGACTTCCAATCCAGAGATCAGGAGTTGAGCTAGTATAATGATAATAAAAATTAGATTAGTTTGACTCAGGAAGACACACAGAAAACTGGTGCTTCCTTAAGTTGTAGGCAAGGAGTTTGAGCCTTTTAGGACCATATGGGTGATTGACTGGAATTGAATCTGGAATATCTACTCTTACTTAGAGACACGGGAATGACAGAGAATATTCATAAAAAGAAATCTAGATCAGTAAATAACTAAATCTAGCACTATTTGGGTTATATGTGGCAGTACTCCTCCCTGACACAAACCTCTTCGCTGGCTTGTATAATGATGTAATGCTGTCTAATGCAAAACCAGGCCCTCGTGTCTGATCACATTATCATCTTGTACCATTATGATACAGGATGAAATAGTGCCTTGTCCTCTTATACCTTGCAAGAGCTCACATTGATCCTAAGACTTTTCCACTTGTCTCATTATTCTGCTTCCAAGACAGACTAGAATGTACTTTTGATGACAGTGTGAAATTCTATTCAAGGATGCTCAGGAGCACATGAGTAAATGATACCACTTAGTAATAAGCTCCATCCCCCTCTGAGAAAGGGCAATTCATAGTGTTCCAAGAAGCGTGACTGTCTTCTTCAATGCATGGAATTTTCGGGGGTATTCAGCAATTGGCATTGACAAAACATTTAGGCTCTAATATTCCTTACCTAGAGTAGCACATAAACTTCTCTCTCTTTACCAGGTTCTATCCCTGAATGTAGGGCCATATTCAGTTGATCTGGAATTCCAGGAAGTAAGGGGTTAAGATAGCGGTGCAGCTGAGCCCTGAACCTTTTGGATGTTAGATACTGTATTTTTCTGGCATTATAAATTGACTGGCTATATATGAATAATAAGCATCAGAGAGATCTGAGATGGGCAGATCTAATCTTGGTTCTAGAGGACAAGCAATGACTTTTTCATCATGTGTTCGTTTAATTATACAATAACTTATTTGACATTTAAATTGGAGATTTTCCTGAAATAATGCCAATTAGATACTAATCAGAACATATCCATAACATGGCGACTCTTAAGTCCCAGGCCTAGTAGGCCTTCTCTTTGGAGGTTTGGTTGTGCTTAATGTGCCTTCTCTGCGCTCAGATTCTGTGATTCTGAATAACAGAATTATAGAATCTCAGAGCTGGAAGGAACCTCAGATGCAATCTAGTTCAATTCACATTTGAACAAATATCCACTCTACAAAATGCCAACAAATGGTTATCCAGCTTTTGCTGAAAGACTTCCAGTGAGGGGGAACACATTACCTCCCAAGGCAACCTATTATATTTTCATATAATTCTAACTGTTTGCAAGTTTTTCTTACATCAGACCTAAATTTGCAATTTCTACCCATTGTTCCTAGTTTAGTCCTCTGTGGACAAGCAGAATAAATCTGATCACTCTTCCAGAAGACAGCCCTTCATTTACTTGAGCACAGCAATCATATCCTCTCTCAATTTTCTATTTTTCTGGCTAAACATACTCAATTCTAATTTTGTTTTTAACAAACATTAACAGCCATTTATTAAGCACTTATTATGTACCAGGCACTGGGCTAAATGCTAGGATTTCAAGGAAAGGCAAAAACACCATCCCTGTCTTCAGGGAACTCGTATTCTAATTATTTTCAATGGGTTGAGTGATACTAAGCTCCTTTACCATCTTTTTTTTTATACTTTCAACATTTCCCAGCCAATCAATGCCCTTTCTAAAATGTGGCTTCCAATTGGAACCCAGTACTCCATTTGTGAATTGATCACCACTCTTCATGAAGCCTAAGATTACAATAGTTTTTTGAGTTTGCCTTCCATTGAAACCTCAAGACTTTTTTCACATGAACTGCTGCTAGCCAGCCGTACTTGTCCTTTTGTACTTATGAATTTGATTGTTTGAATGTGTGTGTAAGACTTTACAATTATCTAATTGTATTCAGTCCAGTGTTATAAATTGTTGAGATTTTTTCTTTTGGACCATGACTGTCATACAATGCATTTGTTGTCTTTCAAAGTTTGGTGTCACCTGAAAATCTGATGAGTATGTCATCTAAGAGATAGCATGGCGTAGTATGGATAGAGAGCTAACCTGAGAGTCCTGAAGACCTGGATTCCTCAGGTCCTGCCGATAACGTATCCTGACTATGTGATCTTGTATAAGACATCTAACATCTCAGTTTCTCAGTCAACTCTCTAAGACTCTAAATTGTAGAATAGTCAATGATTTGTATTGGTACAGAGTGATGTTCCTCACTGGAAGTTATTCTGTATTATGTTATACCAATATAATCAAAGATTTAGGGACCTCCCCCCATCCCGCACAGATACACACATGCACACACATACATATACATATAGGGGGCAGCTAGGTGGCACAGTGAATAGAGCCCAACCTGGAGTCAGGAAGACCTAACTTCAGATCTGGCCTCAGATACTTACCAGCTGTGTGACCCTGGGAAAGTCACTTAACCCTCTTTGACTCAGTTTCCTCATCCATAAAATGACCAGGAGAAGGAAAAGGCAAACCAGTATCTTTACTCCAGTATCTTTACCAAGAAAATCCTAAATGGGGTCACAAAGAGTTGGATATGACTGAAATGACTAAGCAAATATACATACATACATACATATGTATGTATATATATACACACACATATACATTTGTGCATATCTATATGTATGTAAAAATAAATGTTTCTATCTTGGTTCTTTGTCCGGACAACTTTGGTCAAAGTAGATCAGTTCTGGCATCTTTTAAAAGCGGCTCTAGGAGTCCTGAGGGCTTCTGGTCTGAATCATTCAACAGGGATTTCAGGAAAACTAATTTGATCCAGGCTATTTTAGAACCTCTCAGAAGGAATCAGAAACCAGCCTCCCTCTCCAGGGATTCTCTAACTGAAAACTTAAGTGGAACGATTGGAAGTGGCCATGTTAGAAATGTGATTCCTAATTGCTTGCCGAAGAAGTCATGGAAAGGACTTTAGAGTTGGGTGCGAGCATGTGGGGTGGGGGCAGTCTGACATAGTTATCTTGTTGGTTGTTGTTGTTGTTGATGAATTGTTTTTCAGTCATGCCCAGATTTTTGTGACTCCATTTGCGGTTTTCTTGGCATATACTCCAGTGATTTGCCATTTCCTTCTCTAGGTCATTTTACAGATGAGGAAACTGAGGCAAAGCAGGTTAAGTGGCTTGCTCAGGGTCATAAAGCTGATGTCTGAGGCCAGATTTGAACTCAGGAACATGAGTCTTCCTGACTCCATACCTGGCATTCTATCAACTGTGCCACCTTTCTGTCCATGTGGTTATTTTAGGGGACCACTGAGGTCTGTTCCAACTCTTATGATTCTGTGATGACAATGTGGTTCTATGATGTCCCTTGATCTTAATCCATATTTCTTCTTGGCAATAGGGGGAGAATTCTCTACAGAATGAAACTAGTGTTTCCAGCACCCTCAGAGTAGGTACTTGGTTGGGAATGACCCCAAGTAAGATGGCTTAGAGCAGAGGTATGAAACACAGCCCACTGGCCACAGGCAGTCCATAACACTTTCAAATGTTAACTGGATTAAAATATACTTGGGAAATAGTGAACAAAATAAATACAATAAAACATAGATTATACTACGTTTGAAAGCTAACTCAGTATGTAGTCCGTAGCAATCCTTATGTATGCTTTAGTGGCCCTCATTCCTATTTGAGTTTGAAACTACTGGCTTTCTTGTTGCTGTTAACTCATTTTTCAGTTGTATGTGATTCTCTGTGACCCCATTTGGAGTTTTTTGGCACAGATAGTGGAATGGTATACCATTCACTTCTCTAGGTCATTTTGCAGATGAGGAAACTGAGGCAAAGGAAGTTAAGTGACTTGCCCAGAGTCACACAGCTATTAAGTGTCTAAGGCCAGATATAAACTCAGGAAGATGAAGCCTTTCTGACTACAGCCCCAACACTCCATCTGCTATGTCACCAATCTTCTTAGAACACAATATTAAGGCAACATGGAATATGAGCAGCCCTAGTTTTGTGGTGAGCCAAGAGGGATTTTTCTTAAGGGACTCAGGTCATTCATAGTGTGATGTTTGAGGGGACTTCCCATCAAGTAACAACTTGTAGAAGTAATAAATAACAACTCTGCAGAAACTGGCCAATAATATGTTCCCTGTGTTCACAAATTAGGTTTAAGGTCTTTCCTTCACAACCTAGTTTTATATACTAAACTATTCTAGATATCTGTAAGCCAAGTGTTGGAACTTTCAATGTGTTTCTCTCTTTCACTGAATTCAGCCTGTTCATGTCTGAAAACTGTATCTACAATGCTGTTACAGATTCCTGATCATATGACAACTGAAGATGTATTATTTATGATTGTCAGAAATTAAATTCTAACACATCATTGATCTGAAAGGTAGTAGAGAGAGGTAGTAGAGTAGCTGCAGAGATGGAGAGTCTCCTAGCTCCTCATATATTAAAGAATCCAGTCTAAGTGGGTACTTTATGAGAGTGTGAGATCTTTGCCCATAAGAACTATTTTTATGTATACTTTGTGCAATGGCAAGAACTTAGTGGAGCCCATCAGCGGAGTATTTGTTCTCTTCTTAGGCATGAGAAAGAAAGGAACCCCTTATACTTTCCTGCTCCCTTTCTTGCCTTCTTCCTTTCTCTTGAAGCTATGCTTCTTTGTGGGAAAGGCTGAATGACCTGGCTGCAATTTTGAGCTGGACATAGACTGCAAATACAGAAAACAAATTTCCTGATTGTTAAAATTACTAGATACTGGAAAGTGTATCCACAAATGAGGCATTAAATTACTCTCTTTAGATGTTCAAAATTAAGGCAAGAAGTTGTCTATCTTTAGACAAACTTAAATAATAATCATGGCACCTATTTTTATAGCATCTCCACAAAGCACTTATTTAATCCTTTGTTGATTATTTCAAATTCATCCTATATATCCCCTATAATCTTGTTCATATATAGCTGTCTGTGTGTTATCTTCCCCAGCTGGACTGTGATCTCCTTGAGAGCAGGGACTGTCTTTTGCCTTTCTTTGTATCCCCACTATTTAGCCCATTGCCTGGCACATATTAGGTACTTATTAAGTGTTTATTGATTGCCTGACATCAACCCTGTAAGGGAGGAGTTATTATTTTCCCAATTTTACATATGATGAAATTAAAGTTTACAGAGGTTAAGTGACTTGGGACTAGTAAGGGTCAGAGGTGGAATATGAATGTGAGTCTTCATGACTCCAAGTCCAGGACTTGATCAATTTCTCATGGCAAATTAATTATTTTTCTCTAATCCACATCTTAGCCATCTCTCTGGATCATTGTGATAGGCCCCTAATGGTCTGGCTCATAGGCAAGGAGAGCTATTCACAGTAGGTGTCAGGCATTTAGGAAAATTTCCCCAATATGGTTCTTACCTACCTTTATGAAATTAATTCACATTATTCCCCTTGCAGGTATTCTTTGTTCCAACAAAATGGACTGTTTTAGGTTCCCTTAATCAACAAGCCAAATCTCATCCTTTTTGCATTTTTACAGGTCACTTTACATATCTGGAATGTAATGTTTAATTCAAGCTAAGGTTGTGTCCCCTGGAGCAAGAAGCCTAAAACCATATGATTCTATGGTAAATGCATAGATCAAAAAGCATTTATTAGTTGCTTGCTCTGTGTAAAGCACTATACTAAATGCTGGGAACAAATAATATTGAAAGACAGTCCCTGTTCTCAAAGACTTCACATTCTAATGGGGAAAACAATACATTTAGGAGGTTTCAGTTTCAAGTAAGATGAAAAGCCACAAGGGTCCTTAGATAGAGTACATCAGCAAAGCAGATGATAATATGTCTTTAATACTATTTTTATTGACACAACCATATTTGCTGTTGAATCATT
The DNA here is from genome assembly GCF_011100635.1 of Trichosurus vulpecula. Lineage (NCBI taxonomy): Eukaryota > Metazoa > Chordata > Mammalia > Diprotodontia > Phalangeridae > Trichosurus > Trichosurus vulpecula. The sequence goes on along the minus strand of NC_050580.1, from coordinate 127,291,697 downwards.
TGGCAGTGTGAAGGATTTAGTGGCATAAAATTTATTTTCTGGGTCTTTGGTAGCTGTGGCTGTGGAGGAGGCAGGGGTAGCTGCTCAGGAAGTCAGTAGGTTTCACCTTCACAAATAGTTCTCTTTGATGAAGGCTTTAGAGGATAGGGAGGACACAGCAGAGTCTTTAGGCTTACTGCCCTTTAGTGGTAGTTGGTCACCAGCTCGTTTTGGTGGTGGTAGAAATGTCCAGTCCCCCAAGGGCTCTCTTCTGTTTGATGATAGCTTGGGGACTAGGCTGGAAACAGAGTTGATGACCTGGGAGATGCTGCTATTCTCAGGGCTCTTTGCGTCAGGGATTGTTTGGTCTGAAGGGAAAATCATGGTCACCTCACATATACCCCCTCTTGTTTCTCCTTTTTTGTCCCTTGCCGGATGATGGCTAGCCACAGAAAGGGAAAAGTGGCATAAAATATTGTATCCTTCATCATTTAAATTATGCAAATATAAAGCAGAACAAACTAATTTATTATGGCATACTAGCAACATTGTACAGATTTGTTTATCTACTGTCCATATTTACTATTTGTATGATGGCCAAAAGTAGGCAGATCTGTAGGACAGGTGTATTACTTAGACACATTAACTGACATAAAGAGACAGGTGGAGGGAAGTTTCTGTTTTCCTCCTTTCCTTCTGTGCATCTTGACTTCTGCAAGTTTCTTTTCCCTTGTGTGTTGACAATAGGAACAGAGAAATGGACCAGGAAATATGGTTTCACGTAGCAGCCCAAAACTTCAAGGCACTCTCAAGTGTTATATCCAAGGAGAAAGTGGGAAGATAGGACTACAGAGCCGTTCATGTGGAAAAGATCTGGGGCTTTTAGTAGAAGCTCATGCTACAATAGGACAGTTCCAAAGTCTTCTGCTGCCATCCATGTATATATAGGTTATGTTAATTGAATCAGAGTATCTGAAATAAGGGAGGTGATAGTAGTGTTGTATATGCTGCCCTGGTTGGTTCAGTGCTGGGCACCATATTTCCGGGAGGACAAGGACAAACTAGACCTAGGAGATTGTGCTTGAGATGATAAGACTTGAAGTCATGTTATAAAAGGGTTATTGAAGGAACTAGAGGTGTTTAGCCTGGAGAAGATATGATTCAGAGGAAGGGAAATCATGAAGGTTGCTTTCAAATGTGGGAAGGTATGTTATGTGAGCTAAGGATTAGAAGCATTCATTTTGTTTCCAGAAAGCAGAACAAAAAGCATGATGTTTTGTACATAGTAAGAGCTTAACGAGTGCTTTTTTATTCATGCATTCAGATTGTATAAGCAAGGTAGAGTTGTCCATGTCCATGTCCGTGTCTTCCCCATTTCTTATAGCAAATAATAAAATTCCCCAATTGATGGGCATCCCCTTGATTTCCAATTCTTTACTACTACAAAAAGAGCTGCTATAAATATTTTTGTACATATGGGTCCTTTTTCCACTTGTGTGATCTCTTTGGGATACAACCCTAGAAGTGGTATTACTGGGTCAACGGGTATGAACTGCCTGTTCATATCCTTTGACCATTGCTCAATTGGGAAATGACTTGTATTCCTAAAAATTTGGCTCAGTTCCCTGTATATTTTAGAAATGAGGCCTTTATCAGAGACATTAGTTGTAAAGATTTCCTCCCAATTTTCTGCTTCCCTCCTAATCTTTGTCGCATCGGCTTTTTTTATGCAAAAACTTTCCAATTTAACATAATAAAAATTATCCTTTTTGCATTTTGCAGTGCTCTCTGTCTCTTGTTGTGTCACGAATTCTTTGCTTTTCCATAAATCTGACAGGTAAACTATTCCTTGCTCTCCCAAATTGGTTATAGTATCAGCCTTTATTCCTAAATCATGAATGCATTTTGACTTTATTTTGGTATATGGTGTAAGATATTGGTCTATGACCAGTTTCTGCCCTACCATTTTCCAATTTTCCCAGCAGTTTTTGTGAAATAGTGAATTCTTAGCCCAGAAGCTGGATTCTTGGGGTTTATCAAAGAGTAGATTGCTATAGTTGTTGACTACTGCGTCTTGTGTACCTAACCTACTCCACTGATCCACGACTCTGTCTTTAATCAGTACCAGGTAGTTTTGATGACTGCTGCTTTATCATACAGTTTAATATCTGGTATGGCTGGGCCACCTTCCCTTCCATTTCTTTTCATTAATTCCCTACATATTCTAGACCTCTTGTTCTTCCAGATGAATTTTGTTATTATTTTATCCAGCTCTGTAAAATAATTTTTTTGGTAGTTTGATTGGTATGGAGCTGAATAAAAAAAATTAATTTAGGTAAAATTGTCATTTTTATTATATTAGCTTGGCCTAACCATGAGCAACTGATATTTTTCCATTTATTTAGATCTGACTTTATTTGTGTGAAAAGTGTTTCATAATTATGTTCATAAAGGCCCTGGGTTTGTCTTGGCAGATAGACTCCCAAATATTTTATAGTGTCTACAGTAACTTTAAATGGAATTTCTCTTTCTATCTCTTACCATTAGGCTTTGTTAGTAATATATACAAATGCCGAGGATTTATGTGGGTTTATTTTATATCCCGCAACTTTGCTAAAGTTGTTTATTATTTCAAGTAGTTTTTTACTTGATTCTCTAGGATTCTCTAAGTAAATCATCATATCATCTGCAAAAAGTGATAATTTAGTTTCTTCTTTGCCTATTCTAATTCCTTCAATTTCTTTTTCTTCTCCTATTGCTACAGCTAACATTTCTAATACCAAATTGAATAATAGGGGTGATAATGGACATCCTTGTTTCATCCCTGATCTTATTGGGAATGCATCTAGCTTATCCCCATTACAAATAATGCTTGTTGATGGTTTTAGTTAGGTGCTATTTATAATTTTAAGGAAGGCTCCATTTCTTCCTATGCTATCTGGTGTTTTTAATAGGAATGGGTATCATATTTGGTCAAAGGCTTTTTCTACATCTATTGAGATGATCACATGGTTTCTGCTAGTTTTGTTGTTGATATGATCAATTATGCTGATAGTTTTCCTAATATTGAACCAGCCTTGCATTCCTGGAATAAATCCTACCTGGTCATAGTATATTATTCTCATGATAAGTTGATGCAATCTTTTTGCTAGTATTTTATTAAAAATTTTTGCATCAATATTCATTAGGGAAATTGGTCTATAATTTCCTTTCTCTGTTTTGACTCTTCCTGGTTTAGGTATTAGTACCATATTTGTGTCATAAAAAGAATTTGGTAGGACTCCACCTATTTTCCCAAATAGTCTATAAAATATAGGAATTAATTGTTCTTTGAATCTTTGATAGAATTCACATGTAAAACCATCTGGCCCTGGAGATTTTTTCCTAGAGAGTTCATTGATGGCTTGCTCAATTTCTTTTTCTGAGATGGGGTTATTAAGGTATTTTACTTCCTCATCTGTTAACCTGGGCAATTTATATTTTTGTAGATATTCATCCATATCCCGAAGGTTGTCAAATTTATGGGCATACAATTGGGCAAAATAATTCTTATATTCACCATTTCTTATAGCACAATAGTATTACATCACATTCATACACCCCAACTTGTTCAGCCATTCCCCAATTGATGGGTATCCTCACACTTTCAAATTATTTGCCACTACAAAAAGAGCTGCTATAAATATTTTTGTACATGTGGGTTCATTTCCCTTTTTTGTGATCCCTTTAGGATATAGACCTAGTAGTGGTATTGCTGGATTAAAGGGTAAGCACAGTTTGATTTCCCTTTAGTTATAGTTCCAAATTGCTCTTCAGAATGGTTGGATTAATTCACAATTCCACCAACAATGCATTAATGTCCCAATTTCCCCACATCTTCTCCAACATTTATCATTTTCTCTTTCTGTTATATTAGCCAATCTGATAGATGTGAGGTAGTACCTGAGAGTTGTTTTAATTTGCATTAGTGATTTAGAGCATTTAGAACCACACAGTTTTTAGGCTATCTACAAATTTTGCTTTAGAAATTTGTATGCTAAATATGTATTGCTTGAAAATTGATGAATGAGTAACTAAGTTATACCAGGTGACATTTTCAATATAAACAAAAGCAAACAAAAGAAGCAAATTGCAAGCTACCTGGAAGGATGGCTCATAAGTTCCCTTTTGAGAGATGAATAAAGGACCTCTCAGTGTAGTCACCATGTCAAAAAGCAACAAGAAAGATCTTTTCATGTGTTAGTTGACCATCTGATATTGCAAGAAAATGCTTAAAATCACTGTAGTTTGTTCACCAATATCTGCTACAGATGATAAACAAATAGGAAAATTTCATGAAGGCTCCCCAAATTATCAACATATGGTTTAATACTCAATATCTTTAACATAAATGTGGGCATATGAGAGGATAATAAAAATAGGTTGGATGATATACATACATACATATATATATACACATATATACATATATTTATATGTATATATGTGTGTATATATATGTATATGTATGTATGTATGTATATACACGTATTTAAGGAATTAGAAATGAGACAGCCTGAAGACTTGTAGAGTCTAAGAGTCTGCGAGGTTAAGGGCCTTGTCCAGGGTCACATTATAAGTATGTGTTAGAAGGGAGATTTGAACTAAGGTCTTCTTGACTTCAAGGCCATCTAAATGTGAAAGATACAAGCTTGTTTGAGAAATCTTATTGAGCAGGATGGTAGAAACTTTTAATCAGCACTGCTCTTAAAACAGCAAGAAATAGTTGAGGAAAAAGTCATTAGGAAGACATCTTGTTGAGATACCCAGTTAAGAGAAGGAGAGAAAATTCATCATACCCCAGACCTTTGAGGCCAATATCAAACATAACTCCTGCAGGGAGCCTCTCCAAGTCCTGCTATTGTCCCCACTCCCACCCCTAAGTCCACTTTTGAGCTATTAGTGCTTTTACCACTAAGTCTATCTTTTATCTACTTTGTAGGTTTCCTATATATACCAATGTATATGTGGCAGATAGACTCTTGGGCTGATTCAATCTCACTCAGGCTAGCAGCTCCAAATAGGCCTGATTATATCTCTCCTCAGAATTTAGAAGTTTTCTAGTACTAACATTCATGAACCTTCATCTAGTGGATTTTCCTCAATATCAAAGGCCAGTTAATATCTCCCCAATATCATTTAACCAATTAACATAAATTAGCTTTTACAAAGAGATATTTGCTGAGAAGTACGGCAATAATCAAAGTATTAACAGCTTTCCAAGCCAGGAGCATGCTTTCCTTTACCTCCATAGTCCTTGGGGATAGTGGGCTCAAACTTTTAAAGTGGTTACTACAAAACATTCTGCCCAGCCCCAGGGCAAACTCACTTCTGGGTGTAGTATAGCTGATGGATGAGTCATTTCCTCATTGCTGGTCCCTGGTATCTTGCATACCAGCTCAATCCACTGCTGGACTGGATCAAGGAGGTTGATCCTCAGGGCTAGATTGTCTCTAGGGTGAAATGACATCTGATGACTTTTCTAACCTTTCAAAACTCACAAGTTTGCAATCTGGTACCTTCTATCTTTCATACTTATTCTCCTAAAAACAGGAAAGACTAAAAACACAGAGGTAAAAGAATGATGCCATATTTTTATGGCTATGTGGCAGTTAATTAGGAGAAAGAGGGCCCTGAGGCTCCTCCCCCACTTCTGCAGATTCAACAGTTTTTTTCCTTGTTCCTCACCAAGGAAGAGGTATTATTTATTTGAATCTTTTGTATACACACTCAGTTCTGGCTCAGTGGCCCATTAAAAGGCTTGTTGTTAGCATATAGCAAGCTGACAGAAAACAGAAGATACATGTACATGCTCCAAAGAAGGGAGGGTAAAGGCCCCTTCAACACCTATCTTAAGAAGTAGGCTTACTTAGCTTTCACATGGATTGGCAGTAGCCAGAAATCATACAAACTCTAAGTACTGGGCAGTCAATGGCCAATTATTCCTCATTACATATGTGTCTATATAAAATGTATATTATATGTATTATATGTATGTGTATATATATACATATATATACACATACATATATGTGTGTGTGTGTGTGTGTGTGTGTGTGTGTGTGTGTGTGTGATCTCCCCCTTTAGAAGGTAAGCCCCTTGAAGTCAGGGCTGTTTTTGCTTCTTTTTTTTTAATCCTCAGCCCTTAGCCCAATGCCTGGCACATTTAATATATACTTAATGGTGGACACTTACCAAATATTTAATAGATGCTCATTGATTGATAGATTGATTCACCACAAACACCATTTTCTCCTTTACTCTACATTTCAAACCCCCTTAAAATCTTAATCTGTTATTCACTTGAGTGTCCAATGAATAGGTGGTCTTTCTCCTTACCAAGGTTAACTTCTCCACTTCAGGTCCCTCTGCCAGACTGCTTTTGCAATCCTCTCTATACTTCAACCCCATTTTTTTACCATCTACTAGCCTCTTTTCTGCTGCTTATGAATATGCCAAGGCCTTTACCATCCTGACAAACCCTTGACTGTCACTACCTCAAATTGTTAATTGATATCTATTTTTCCTTTCACAGCCAAACTCTTAGAAAAAGCTGTATATACTCATTGCCTGTATTTCTTGCCTACTCACTCCTTAAACCCTTGCATTCTGTCTTTGGACCTCACTACTCATTTTGTGATAGATGGGTAAAAGTTAGAGAAAGTTAGGTTTCCATGGAAAAGTTAATTGAGTTCCACAGAATAGTTAATGAAGTGTCAGCTTGAACAAAGAAGGAGTAAAAATTAACCAGGATGAGGGTCCCCAGGCAATGGGAATAAAGTTTGCGGTTTTGCAAACAGATTCAGGATGCTATCCAGGATGTTAGGAAAACTGGTCTAAACTGGCCAGATAATGATCAGGGTTGAAGAGAAAACTGGGTCAAATGGCTACCGCACATGCTTAATTGGCTAATTGAATATTACCTCTCACCCCCACAGGGAGGAGTTTTTCTGCCATTTTTGAACATGGGATGTATGATGAGGGAAGGGGGATGTGCTTGTACATATCAAGGAGAGAACATGCCAGGGGCCCATAGGGAAGATTGTGACCTAGAAGGGAGTGGACCAATATGTTCTCTGAAGGGGGGTACTGAGCTAATGGTGCCACAATCTATGTCAGTCTAACAGAATAAAGTTGATCTCACTCCTGTACTCTCCACTCCCCCCTTCCTAAAGGAGGCTGGAATCTGCTCCTGGCCAGGAACGTTTACCAATTCCTTTGAATTCCTCAATAATAATAAATTGCCCTTGATACCTGAATTTCAGTGTCAAGCATATTTCTAACAATTTGGAACTGCTTTAATCCAAAAAACAAACAAACAACAAAACAAAAATGAAAACACCAATGGATTAATTGCCAAAATCAATGATCTTTCCTTTTTGTGTTGAATCATTTTTCAGTCATATCCAACTTTTCATGACCACGTTTGGGGTTTTCTTGGCAAAGATACTGGAGTGGTTTACCATTTCCTCCTCCAGCTCAGTTTATAATTGCAGAAACTGAGGCAAATGGGCTTTCTCAGGGTCATACGTCTAGTAAATGTCTGAGGCCAGATTTGTGCTGCTGAAGAGGAGTCTACCTGACTCCTGGCTTGGCACTTTATCCACTGAGCCACCTAGCTGCCCGGCCTTTTCTTAGTCCTCACCTTTTTTGGCCTTTCTGCAGTATTTGGCACTGTTGACCACTCCCTCTCCTAATTATTCTCTTATATCTAGGTTTTTGACTGTTTCATGGTTCTCTACTCTTACCACTCTGGCTACTTTTTCCTTAGTCTCCTTTGCTGAATCATCATGTCTGTCTCATTCCTTATGTATATTATCCTACATTCTGAGAATTCCTTTCTTTCTCTGAATTTTTCTCTCTTGGCAATTTCATCTACTTCCACAGTTTCAGTGTTTCTGTTTAGATGGCTCCCAGACCAATCAATTGATCTATATCAATCCATCAATCTCTCTGTCTCTCTCTCTGTCTCTCTCTCTCCCTCCCTCTCTCCATCCCTCCCTCCCCCTCTACCCCTCCCTTTCATTCTCCCCCCACCTCTCTCTGTGTCACTCTTTCCCCCCTTCATTCTCCCTCTCCCTCTCTCTACTTCTCCCCCTCTATCTTAATGTTCTCTTCTGAGCTTCAGGCCTATCTCACTGAATGCCTGCTTCAAACTGGATGTGCCATAGGCATCTCAGCTTCAACATGTTCAAAATAAAGTTCATTAGTTTTCCTCCAAAACCTGCTGTTCTTTCTTAATTCTATAGTTCTATAGAGGGCACCACCATCTATCTTTTCAGTAACCCAGGTTCACAAATTTTGAGCCATCCTTGCCACCTTTCTCTCCCTCAGCCCTCACATCATTCCGATTACTTGTAAAGTCTGGTTGGTTCTACCTCCACATCTCTTAAAACCCATCTCTTCTATCTCTTCATATGGCTGCCACCCTGGTTCAGATCTCATCTCACTTGGACTATTTCACTTAAATCCCAATTACTTTCCTTGACTCAAGTTTCTCTTTTCTCCAATCCATCCTCCACATAGGGGCCAAACTGATATTCCTAAAGCCTGGGTCTCTCATTCTCCTCAGAATTCCTCACTAGCTCCCCATTGCCTCTAGCAGAAAATATAAATGTCTATATTTGGTCTTTAAAGCCCTCACAGTCTGGCTTCAGCCTACTTTTTCTAGACTTACACCTAATTTCCCTTCACACATTCTATAGTACTGTAAGACTGGTTTGCTTGTTCTTTATCATACGTGCCATTTCGCTTCTCAGCTTCCTTCTTTTGCACTGACTGCTCCTAACGCCTATAATATACTCCTCACCTCTGCCTCTTAAAGTACTTAGCTTCCCTCATACCTCATCTCAAATGTCATCTCTTTTACAAGGCATTTCCTGATCCCCTTATCTTTAAGTGCCTCTTCCTCAAATTACCTTATGTTTACTTTATACACAGCTTATATTCACCTATGTGATATGGGCACTTATTATTTCCCCTTATAGAATGTAAGCTCCCTGTGGGGAGAGGTCATTTTGGTTTTGTCCTTATATCTGTAGCACCTAGCACAGTGCATGGCATGCAGCAAGTCCTTAAAAATGCTTACTGATTCTTACAAAGAATATTTAATTCAGTAAAGCAGTGTGCCACCTTAGGGGCTCTCCACAAAGTATCTCCCATGAATATGTCAAAATTATACAAGACTCCTTGAAAGATTGAATGACTTCAAAGATGCTCTGATAATTACCATCAGGTAGAACAGGGATGTAATGCTTTCCAACGGCGTTTCCCACTGTTGCAGAAGAAAATTAGTGTAGAGTCCAAATTGAAGAGAGATTTCCCCAGTTGATAAATGGTCAAAGGATATGAAAGGAGTTTTCCAATGAAGAAATCAAAACAATTTATAGTCATTCAAAAAATACTCTAAATTATTATTGATTAGAGAAAAGAAAATTAAAACAACCTTGTGATATCATTTTATACCTACCAGATTGGCTAAAATGATTGAAGGGGAAAGCAACAAATATTGCAGGCAGGGGTTGTGGAAAAATTGGGACACTAATTCATTGTTGGTAGAATTGTGAACTGATCCAACCACTTTGGAGAGCAGTCTGGAATTGTGCCCAAAGAATTATTAAACTACCTATGAACCCTTTGACCCAGCAATACCACTACTAGGTCCACTTCCAAAGATGATTAAGGAAAAAGGAAAAGAACCTGTATATTTTAAAATCTTTATAGCAGCTCTCTTTGTGGTGGCAAAGAACTGACAATTGCAGGGATGCCCATCAATTGGGGAATGGCTGAACAGCTAGAAGTATATGAATGTAATGGAATACTAGTGTGCTATAAGAAATGATGAGGATAAATAAGTATAGTATGGTCTTATATAGATGCATATGAATGTATTTGTCTATATATGAGAATGATTATAGATATCTAAATATATATGAATAAGGGTATGCATATATAGGTATATGTATGTATCTACATATCTTTCTGTATGTCTATGTCTATATGTATATATGTATACATCTCTATATATTAAATGTACCTGCCCTTAATTGTAGCCTTTGCTGGGGGAGGAAGGGTGAAAAATAACAAAGTAAAAAGTACATGGCAGAAAACAAAGGAAAACTTACAAGGAAGCAAAGAAAAGATAAACAGCTCTCAGCAAAATACATAGTATTTATTATATAGGCTTTCTTGAAATGGAAATTAATTGCAGTATATTTTGAATCCTCTCTCACATTCTCTTTTTTTTTCCTCATATTATATTATTTTAGGCTTAGTATTTGTTTGTTTCTTTTTTTCTTGTTTTGTATTTAAGTTTAAAATGTAAAAAAATTACAAAACAAAGAAATGATGAGCTCAGTGATCATAGAAAAACATGTAAAGACCATGAAATAATGAATAATGAAATGAGCAGAACCAAGAGAACATTATATACAGTAACAGCAATATAGTTTTAAGAATGACTTTGAATGAATATGATATTTTGACTATTATAAAGACCTAAATTTAATATGAAGGACAAATGAAGAAAGATGCTGTCTGCATCCAGAGAAAGAAGTGATAAACAGATGTACAGAATAATTTTACAGGTACACATACTTATTTGTGTATAATGGTGGCCATCTCTAGGGCAGGGGTGTGGGTAGAAGGAAGAAAAAAAAGAAAAAAAGAAATTGACATGATAATTTTGTTGTATATTTAAAAGGAATAGCAAGTTATATAAATAGTAGATTTGTAGTTTCATGTTCAATCATGCTTTTTTGGTTATACTATGTTATGGAAATGCTTGTTTATTCCATAAATTAAAAATAAAATAAAAAAGAAAGTCAATGGGAAAACATAATTTTCTTTATTGACATTTGCTGTATAGGCAACTGTGCTAGTACACACACGTATTCAGTAAAGTGAGAGATATATAACCACTAACTCAGCATCATTATTTTTAGTTCAGCTAATGATAACGGAATGCAATTTCCATTATGTTTGGCATTAACATTAATTATATTTATATACCTATATCGTTGTGCTTCCTGTTCCAAGACACTGCTATCCTGCTGCACCTATTAGATGTTGTAAGACCAGCTAAAGTCTCTCTTTTGGGGCAGCATTCAAAGAAATTCAATTCAGCAAATTTTTCTTAAGTGTCTGTTATATACTAAATAATGTAAATGCAAAAATGAAACATGGTATGATCCTTGCTTTCTCTACTCTAGTAGAGAGGGTGGGCATGTACGTCTGTCAATATAACACAATGTGTACTGTAATTAGTGCAGAGGAGACAAAGTGCTATAAGAAACTCGAGATATTGCTAAGATGGGACAGAACAACTAATTGAATGTGGGGAGAGGAAAGAGAAGAATCAAAGCTAAATCCAACATTTCTAGCCTGGATAACTGTGAGGGGGATGATATTCTTTTTTGTAATTAAAATTTATTTTTTCTGCTGTGAACTTAATCATCAACCAACTTTAAAATTTCATCATAGAAAGGAAAAAAAGTGGTTTGCATGAGGAACTGTGAATTAATTGCTAAGTAAGGTTTGTTTTTAAGAAGTATATTTATGTAAGCATAAAATTCTATAAGATAGTAATGAAATGGCTCTATTTATACTTTTTTGTTTTCTTCTGAATTTAAAAAATATTAATGATGCTCTTTTCCCCCCCATATTGATCACTACACACTAGTATCTCCTTTACTTTCCCCTTGTAGAATCCTTCTATTGGGACATATTGATTTTTTTTCTAGGAGTACTAGCACCTAGTTTAGATAAAACAACTAGTTTAGACAAAGCATTCTGTGCCATAGTGCGTTCTGCCATCAGGTATCTCCCTCACAAATTTGCAGTCATAATACTCTTCTTTACTTTCTACTCCTTATCGATCTCTCCTTTCTCATGTTCCCCCCATAATTCCTCTGCTATGATTGCTCTGCCGAATCTCCCTATTGTTGTTTTACTTTTCTTGCCAGTTTGCACAACCAACACTTGTGGCAGAGAGAGAGAGAGAGAGAGAGAGAGAGAGAGAGAGAGAGGGGGAGAGAGAGAGAGAGAGAGAGAGAGAGAGAGAGAGAGAGAGAGAGAGAGAGAGAGAGAGAGAGAGCATATTCATAGATCTGGGAATCATCAGCAAAGAGACTCATAGGAGCTAATGAGGTCACCAAGTGAGATAGTCTATAGGGAAAAGGTCCCAGGACAGAGCCTTAGGAATCACTGGTATTCTTTCCATTGTACAGGTTCATTGGTTAGCCTAATTACCTAAGACTTGCTAGATGGCATTTTTGCCTGCGGTACCTTTGCACAGGTTGTGCCACTTGCCTGGAATGTATTTCCTCCTCCCTCCACTTCTTACTGCCAATTTTCAAACCCCAACTTAGGTGCTGCCTCCTGTTTGAAGCCCCCATTCCCGCCCCATCTCTTCCTTCACAAATGATCTTTGCTCTTGTATTTACTTATCTACATATTTTTTTAATCCCTAGAACTAACTGTAGGTTCCTTGACTGAAGGAGCCTTTTTGTTTTGCCTTCAAGTATCCCATATGCCTAGTGTATAGTAGGCCCTTAAATTCTGTAAAGTTGAATATATTTGAATATGATTAGATAGCTAGTAAGTGAAAAACCTATTTTGGGCAAGTAGCTGACTGAAGCTTTTGCAAAGCATTCCATATTGAGGGAGAGTAAATCATTATTAATCCACTGTCTATGATTAACACCTTAATTTAATTTAGTTTATCAATTTAGTCTTACAAAGCCACAAAAGAATAGAATACAGGTCAGGTAAACTTTGAAGGCTGGAGGTGGTCAATAAAATTTGGAGGAAAGCAAGCTGGGAGGGATTCCAAAGGTGGCAAAGAGACAGAGGTGGGGAACCTGTAGACTTGGGGCCACATGTGAGGTCCCCAAGTATAGCCCTTTGATTGAATCCAAACTTCACAGAATAATCCTTAGGACTGGATTCACTCAAAGGGTCACACTTGAGGACCTAGAGGGCCTCAAAGCTGCAGACTCCCCAATTCTGGTAGGACATCTGGGGGACAGCATGAATGTACTGGGCATATGAATGAAAGAATAGCAATGAGGCAGGGGACAGAATTTTTTCTTAAAAAACCCTACCTATTACACAATTACTTTCCAAGGCTAGCACTGGGCAGTGTGTGACTTTCAACAAAGACATACAAGGTTCATAAGTCATTTTTATACAAGGCTACCGAGTATATTTACTACTTGAATACTTCAAGGACTAGTGATTTCATTGGCTGTGGGTACTTTATCCATTGATGCAGATCACAACTCTTTTATGCCTTACTAGACAGCCTTTATGAGTATCTAGGGCTGAAGATAAAAATCCTCATCTGGTAGTCAACCTATTTAACCGTTATACACATCAATAGAAGGGAAGTGGAATAAAGCAAGCATTTCCAGTTTGTAAGCTCCTTGAAGGTAAGACATGGATCTTACCCATTTTTTTTTTTTACATTTCCATCACCTCTGTAGCCTAGGATCTTGAAGCTGGTAAATGCTTAAGTTGGTTAATTATTTGAATGGATTAAATTGATTATAGATCAGGGGGCTGTAGAAAATCTGCTTTAGCTGTGTTAGTAGGTCAGGGCTAGAAGAGAGAGGTCTCTTTGATCCACAGAATGTTGGGATTGGAAGAGACACCTGGAGCCTTCTAGTCCAACTCTGCCTGAAATAGGAATTCCTTCTTAAAAAACCCTAGCAAGTGGCTATACAGTTTCTGTTTGGAAACTTCTTTTTCCATTTGCAATTTTTAGGACATTTTTCTGTATCTACAGGGTGTCCCTAAAGTCTGGACACAGAGGCAAAATGCATATTTTGAAGTATTTGGAATATGAACAGACCTTAGCCCCCTTGACTTCTTTTTCTGGGGTATGCTAAAGGAGAAGGTGTACTCAATGAAAATCACAGATGCAACACACTTGATTGAAGGCATAAAGAGTGAATGTACTAAAATTAACAGCAATGTGGAGTTATCGCATCAAGTTCATGTGAATCTTGCAAAGCGCATCAACCTTTGAATCACAAATGATGGAAATTATATTGAAGAGGTTATTTGTTAATATTCCAGTTAAATAAAATGTTGAAAATTTCATTCATTTCATTTCTTGAAAATATGCATTTTTGCCTATGTGTCCAGACTTTAGGAACACCCTGCATAGCGGAAAACATCAATTGCCACCTATTGATACTCTGGAACCAAGTAGTCCTTGTTCCATAGGACAGCTCTCTACATACTTGAAGATAGCTATTTATCTTGCACTCCCTAGGTCTTTTCTTCCCAGTATGAAGATGCTCAGTTCCTATAACACTCTATCTCCCAAATCCAGGCATTTTTACTGGCTGCCCCACATGCCTAGAATGCTCTTCTTCCTCATCTTTTCCTTTTAGCTTCCCTGGCTTCTTTCAAGTCCCAGCTAAAATCCTACTTTCTACAGGAAGCATTTCCTGATCTCTCTTAATTCTAGTGCCTTCCCTGTATTGATTATTTCCAACTTATCCTACACACACACACACACACACACACACACACACATATATATATATATATATATATACATATAGCTTATTTGTATATAGTTGTTTGCATGTTCTTTCCTCGATTATTGTGAGCTCCTCGAAGGCAAGGACTACCTTTCATGTATGTCCATCACTTTGCACAGTGCCTAGCATGTAGTAGGCTCTTATTAAATGTTTAATCATTGATTGACTGACTTAGAATGGAGTGCAGTACTCCAGTTGAGGCCTGACCAGGCAGAATACAGCAGCATTAGAATTTCCTTCATTTTGGTGTATTGCAGGTCTTGAATTTATAGCACTGGAAGTCAAGATTGTTCACCATGTAACTCCCCTTTTTAGGCTGGGCATGACTCAGGTGAGTTCTCTGGCATTTTAGATTCAAGATTTCAACAAAATGAGAGAGTCCTACAGTTAACAGAAAAGAGATTTACTCTGCAATAGCAAGAGAAAAATGCTCAACAAGGATAGGCATTGAAGATGCCTCAAACTGATTTAAGTGAGCAGAGTTACCTATAATGTTCCACCAGCCAAGTATGAGAGTGCCCCAGGAGCTCCTTGCAGCTGCTTTTTACTCAGGTGATGAGAAAGTGACATCAACAGCCTGAGCCTTCAGCCCCTTTAATCACTCAAGTCTCAATACCTTTTAAGGAAAAATTAGCCTAATTTAAATGGGGCAAAAGATAAGGATATTCCTTTTACAATCCCAGATGCAGATACTCCTTCTCCAAACTGTCCCACCAGCTATTTGGCATACAAAGCATTCCATCTCCTACTAGCTGTGCCTTTTTGAAAATGGCCTTCTAGGTCTAGAACATTCTCCTTCCTCTGCTCACCTCATGCAATCCCTCACTTTCTTTAAAATATAACCTCTTAGGCAAGTCTTTCCTGATCCCCACCCCCACCCAAGTGACTATTCTCTTTCCTTTTTGAAATTATTTTTGCATTTCTTTGTACATTCTATATTTACTTCTTTGTATACATGTTATATTCACCTGGTAAAATGTAACCTCTTTGAAGGCAAAGACTTTTTGTTTTTGTCCTTATATGTCCGGTGTCTACCATAGTACTTTGAACATAGCAGGCAGCCAGCTGGCATAGAATGCTAGACTTGGAGTCAGGAAGATTGGCGTTTGAATCCTATCAAAGATACTTACTAGCAGTATGACCCTAGGCAAGTCATTTAGTTTTTGTGTGTCCTAATGTTCTCATATATAAAATGGGGATAATAACAGCATGTACCTCACAGAGGTGTTGGGGGATCAAATGAATAACATATTTAAAGTCCTACTATTATTCTTATGACACTTAAATTTTTTTGTCAAATTGAATTGACCTTACTTGACCTCTCCAAAGCTCTGTTCAATTCTTGCGTGATCCTGGTCTCTCCAGTGACCATACCCTTATACATTAAATTGGATTCACCAAAAAATTCATAATAGGATAGGCCATTCAACTTCATTTTTGTAGGTCTCCTCTGTAAAATCAGTTTATATTAGATGACCTCTAAATTTCCTTCCAGCTCTAATATTTTGGTATTCTGTGATATGAGAAAGGACACGCCATGTAGAAAAATCACTCTTTTGCTTTGTCATCTGAATAGATTCTTGCTTGTGAAATGTGATTTAAGGGGACCTGGGATATGCCCTTAACTATCAGCTTGTCTTAGGGCCTGGAATTCTATCATTAGAGATTCATTCATCTTGAAAACTTTGAGGTCCTCAAAGGTCCTTAGATGAAATGCAAACACCCTTGGGAAAGGTAGCACTTTAAGTTCATCTAACAAATACTTCAGCAAGAGCCCTTTTGTCACATCACTTTCTAACCTGACAGCTAGCTGAGAGCAATACCTTGGAGGAATGTGATGAGGTTTTGGCAGGTACAGAATCGAGGAGGAGGAGGAGGGCGAGGTAGGCTAGTCTAGGGCAAATTCCCCCTTACTTTACATTTGAGCACAAGGCCCATTTTACTGTGGGGAACTCAGAGGAGTGGGCTCTTCTCAGAAGTTACCCAGAGAACTCAAATAGAGTCAAATTGACAGGGAAATGGAGGTGGGGGTGAGGGGTGAAAGGGAAGAACAGAGCTTTGGAACACCTGTCACCCCCTTAGGACTACTCCCTGGCCCCACCTTCACCCCCTTTGAGCAGCACTGACAGATGCTACACCCGACTATGCCCCACTCTAGACAAATGCTATTTTTGTTTCCAAAAGTCCTAAAACCCTAAAACCCTGATTGGTCCCTTATTTTATTCTTACAAACATTCCTTTCCTTTTGATCTTTCTCAGTTTGATGAATCTCCTTATGTAGGGTTTGATATGCTTATTGACTTTTCACAAAACTCCCCAAGCCATTTTCAGAGAAAGAGATTGATTTAGAGCTGGGGAGAGGGGAGGGGAAAGGAGTTTTAGCCATTTCAGAGGTTAGTAAACATGACAGCTGGTTGAGGATTAACAGAAAATCATGAATAAAATCACTGGGATTTGATAAGGGATTTTCACTCTCAGACAATTAAAGTTTTTTTGTCGTTGATGTTCTTTTTGGTTACCAAAAAAAGTGGGGGGTGGGGAGGACGAGGAATAGCTGAAGGTCATTAGAGGAACACTCAGTCTCATAAACTCCAGGTAGTTACTCTAAGAAACAAACAAACAAATCTTTTCCCTACCACTCCTGGGCTCCCTGAGATGTAATCATTGATCAGATATGATTGTAAAGAAATAAACCATTTTTTAATCCTATACATATGAAGCTGATTTCCCCCATCTTTTCCCTGCTCTCTTTCTCACTCACCCTCTCTTCTCCCCTTCCTCTGCTTTTTTTTTGTTATCTCCTCACAAATGGTTTCCCCACATAAATGTTCATAAAACTACTGACTATGTGCAAAACCTTCAGTAGGTATCTCTGCCCCTAAGATTGGCAATCTTACTGAGAGCCAGAACTCTCCCTCTCTGCAGCTAGGGCCAGTCACAGATAGAAATGGTTTTGATACAAAAGAATAATTCAATTAAAAGAGGTAATGAAGGGGATTGAAACCCTCCCCAAATACAGTAACTCTAGATCAGTGAAACTCATCATTTTCAGTTCAGGTCATGGCTGAATGAAGTGTTATAACAAGGCAAAACAAGAGCATTAAATGGGTCAAAAACTACACCAAGGCTCAGTAGAGCCTGACAAGTTAGAATTAGACAAACAAGCTGAAAAATGTCCCATTTATATTAAGAGGAGAAACCCCCTCTGGAATAAAAGAATTGGGTTTCTGTGTTATTTCTCCATGCTATTACACCTACATGGCCACAGAGAGAATTTTGATCCTGAGCAGAAATTTTGCTCAACAGATTAGAGCCCATGGGGTTACCCCACAAGGCATCTAGCCAGAACCTCAGAACAGACAAAAAAGTAGGTGTGAATTGTCCTTGCTTTGGATAATGTAGGAATGAAGGTATGAGAGAACCGTGCCTGATTGACCTATCAGTCCTGGCCAAGAAACAGTCTGCCAGAAGCTTACAGGCCAACAGGCAGCCCATCAGTATTCCACTGGAGAGATGTGGGCTGGGACACAACTGACCACTGACCCTGCAGGTGGATGCTCTTCCCCGCTCCTTTGCCTTATGCCTTTTTTTAGGGAGAAGCACTAGGAACTATTTGGAAGGAGAAAAATATGTGCAGACTGAGGATAATTTGTGGATGGGTTCTAAAATTACCTGACAGTGAAGGCACAGGGTAGGGGGAGGTGTCTCATGGAAAGTCTCAAAAGAAGTATGTTAACAGAGAATGGCATATCTTTGGGGGCCTTAAAGTTGAGGGGAGGAACTCTTATAAATTCAATTTTTTTCTGACACCTGCACGGAGTCACTTGTTTCTCTCAATTCTCTAACCCCCTTTCTCTGTCTCATTCATTAGTTCTTCTACTTCCCATCCCCTCAGGGTTGCTATTCTTTTGGTTTCTTTTCTCAACCTTATTTATTCATTTATTTGTTTGTTCATTTGTTCATTCATTTTTTTTATTTTTCACTGCATGGCCTCATGTAGGTAGGTGCTTTCAGTCACTCTTGCACAGAGGGAATATAGAGGCAGTGAAAAGAGTGGAAGATGGAACTGTGGAATGACAATTTTGAGGAGGTTGAGGGAGAAAGAAGACTTAGCAAAAGGAATATATCAGTTCCTAGAGAGATTAGGGGGAAAACCAGAGGAATGTAGTATAGTTATCCCTTCCACATTGCGACTTTACCCCTCACAGTTTCAATATATTGTGAGTTGGCACAAGAAATTAAATGGGCCTTTTCGGGGAGCTACAGATGATACGTGAAGGCCAGCAGATGACACAGAAAAAGTTTAGAAACTTAGAAGTGCATAAAATATATGTATAGTATTATATAATATCATCCCAAACTTTACAACAGGTTACTGTAAACAGCCCATAAAATAAAAAAAAAAATCAGACTTCACTGTTATGAAGGGAAGGTCAAAACTTTTACAAGGATTTTCCACATTGCAGGGGTGCCACACCCCTAACCCCTGTGATATGGAAGGCATAACTGTATTGAAGAAGCTAAAGGAAGAGTGAGTTTCAGGACAGAGGAGATGGTCAGCAGTGACCAATGTGGCAGAGGGTTCCAGGTGGATAAGGACTGAGAAAGGATCATTGGGTTTAGTGGATGGGAGATTATTGATCTCTGAGAAAGCATGGAAGGAACATGGGAAAGGTAGTAAGGCAGAGACTATACTATAAAGGATTGAATGAATGAGCGTTTAAAAAGAGTTATCCTCTCCCTCAAGGTTTCGTTTTTTCTCACTAAAATACTACCCATTTTTTCAACTATTCCTTATCAAATGATTTTTGGACCCTTCACTCACTGTTCTAGCTTAGATAATTTTATTGGAATAGGTTCTAATGTGTCAATGTTCATAAAATGAACTACATAATAGATAATACAACGTTCTAGATTTGGTCTGAATAGTGAAGAATGCTATGGTGCTACTACTAACATTATTCTGGTAGTATACTTCTATTAATATAGCCTAGCATTAAAATAATTTGTTTTAGGTTAGCATGTCTTTTTAGAGATAGCAAGATACAGTAGATGATGGCTGGTTAGGAAGGCGTAGGTTCTAATTCCACTGTCCCACATCCTGGTAATGGAACCTAGGGTATGCTGCCTAACTTCTAAGTGCCATACAGAGACTATAAGTTGTAGGTACCAAATTGCATTGGCAGAGAAGCTTCCCTGTTTGGAGTTCCGCATGCTATTCAAGTCATCGTTGTTCAGTTGTTTCAGTGGTGTCCAACACTTTGTGATCCCATTTGGAGTTTTCTTGACAAAAAATACTGAAGTGGTTTGCCATTTCCTTCTCCAGCTCATTTTATAGATGAGGAAACTGAGGCCAGCAGGGATAAGAGACTTAGGGTTAAGTGAGCCCAAGGTTACACAGCTAGTAAGTGTCTGGGGTCAGATTTGAACTCAGAGTCTTCTTGACTCTAAGCCCAGTGCTCTGTCCACTGTGCCACCTAGCTGCTGAATCAAATCACAGCTCTGGTTAAAAGAAAGTGTTAGCTCATATTGAATTTACAGCGAAGCTTGCAGATAGCTGTGTGACCTTGGGCTAGTGTCTTCCTCTGAGTCTCAGCTTCTTTGTCTGTAAAAATGGAGCATGTTGGATTCTATGATCTCCAAGGTGTCTTTCCAGTTCTAAATCTAAGAGGAAACCCACATCACCATAATCACCACCAAATAAGAATACATTTCTTTTTCTTTTCGCATAAACTACTATTAAATCTGGTCTTTCCCATTCTGAACTTCTATTTTGATATTTTTGCAATTTATCTTTTTAAGAACTGTCATCTCATAGCTATATATGTAAAGAGATTATATGGAAAAAGTATAAAATTTTAGGAGAGGTTTCCTATGGAAGATGGGATTTTAATTAAGACTTAAAGGAAGTCACAGAAGCCAGTAGGCAGAGATGAGGATGGAGAGCCTTTCAGATATGGGGGATAGCAAGAAAAAATGCCCAGAGCTGAGAGGTGTGTCTTGTTCATAGAATAGCCAGGAGGCCAGCATCACTGGATCAAAGAGTATGTGAGCATGCAAGAAATTGTAGAAACACTGGAAATGCAGGAGAGGGCTAGGTTATGAAGGACTTTGAACACCAAATACAGGATTTTGTGCTTGATCCTGGAAGTGATAGGAAATCACTCGAGTTTATTGAATAGGTGTGCGCGTGCGTGCGTGCGTGTGTGTGTGTGTGTGTGTGTGTGTGTGTGTGTGACATAGATGTGCTTTGGAAAAATAACTGGTGGATAAGTGGAGGGTAGATTGGAGTGGTTAGAGACTTGATATAGGTGGACCCACCAGTAGGCTACTGCAGTGGTCTGATTGTGAAGTGATAAGGACCTGCATCAGGGTGGTGACAGTGTCAGAGAGAAGGGGCATTTTCAAGAGATTATGCTATGGTAAACTTGACACACCCTGGCAATAGACTGGATAGAGGGATGACAGATAGTGAAGAGTTGAGGATAATACCTAAGTTGCAAGCCTCAGGAGTTGGGAGGATGGTATTACCTTTTGTAGTAATAGGGAAGGTGAGTATGGGGGTTTATGGGGAAAGATAATGAGTTCAGTTTTGGAGATGTTGAGTTAAAGGTGTATACTGGACATCTAGTTTGAGATGTCTGAAAGGCAGTTGGAGGTGGTAGACTAGAGGTCAGCAGAGAGGCTGGTGCAGGTAGATTTGAGAATTATTAGCACAGCAATGGTAATGAAATCCATGGGAGCTGATGAAATCACTAAATGAAGTAGCATGGAGGGAGAAGAGAAGTGGGACTAGGACAGAATACTGAAGGACCCCTTTTATTGAGGTATATGATCTGGATGAGGATCGAGCAAAGAAGAATGAAGACAGGTTACGTCATCATCATCCATTTTTTATCTTCTATAAATTTGTTATGTAATAAAATATGAGGCAAGGCAGTGGACTAACTAGAGATCTGGCCTTAGCATCAAGAAATCTAAATCTAGTTCTTGCCTCTGACATGGGTGTGACCCTGGACAAATCACTCCACATATCAATGTATCAGGAAACTCTTTAAGGCTATAAGTCAAAGAGAAAGTGCTGAGCTGCATTGGTAGAGGAACTTCCTTCCCAGGAGCTCCCTATACTGGGTTAAAAAATGGTGAATGTGCTTGGAACTTTTAGAATGAAAAGCTCTCCCAAAATGAATATGTTGACATTATTATTATTACATTACTGTTTCAACAAACAAGACTTATCTATTTGGTAGAGTACATGCCATATGATTAAAGTTTTCATGGTATTAATAATTGTTCAAAAGGTCAGTGGTTTATAGAACTGGACAGGGAATATATCATAAAAACCCATATATGAGAAGTTTTCATGTTGAATTTGCAGCTAATATTGAGGGTTTGACATTAAATCAAGACTTTTGGTAATACTGGAGCAGTGCATCAATTTTTTTTTCTATCAGGAAACAGGAAATCCTCCCATCTCATTCCTATTGTATTTACTTTCCCATTTGCCAAATAGATCTAGAAATGTCGCCCCTCTTTCTCCACAGCTTGTATCTCTGGGTGTGACTCTCACTGTTTGGCTCTGAAGGGATTTCTAATCAAGCTGTGTGGTCCAAGCTGGCTCTCACTACACAGAAAGTTTGGGCTCTGTTTATAAGTGTATCTACGAAAATGGCAAATTGGAACCTAATTCCTTTAACTGGTTCCCAGTTACAGCTCATAAGAAAGAGCACCAGCAAACTGATACAGCTTATTTTTTACAAGTGCCCAAACCACAGTTATTATCAGCATTTAGGTGCCCTTCTACAATCTGGCTCTCGGAAAAGGAGAAAGCAAAGAATTTCCCTTTGTTGTAGTGCTTTGATTCTTCTCTCCTGTTGGAGTTGTCCTAAGTGAAGGCAGAGCACGAGAAAATGAGATTGTGGCTCAGCACAAGGAATTGAGGCTAAACACAAGGAAATATTTCCTGACAGTAAAGGATATTCATCATTCAATGTGTTTTTGAGGGAGTGAGGTTGTGGATTTGCTTTCCCAAGAGGTCTTTAAAAATAGGATAGGCTTTTTCGAAATAGGATAGTCTCTCTTCTGTCTGGCATGGTTTAACTTTGGTGTGCATGCATGAGTGCGTGCGTGCGTGCGTGCGTGTGTGTGTGTGTGTGTGTGTATAGTAGTAGTACTAGTAGTAGTAGTAGTAGTAGTAGTAGCAGTAGTAGTAGAAGAAGAAGTAGTATTAGATGACTCTTGAAGCTCTCTTTCCTTTCTGGAATTCTGTGTGTCAATGGTGAATTGAACTATTTTGAGAGCATGTTGGGCCCTCACCATTTTTTTTCTCATCTGCTCAATGGGCTGAATTTTTTCATCTGTAACTTAGAAGACTTAACTTCCAAGACCTTAAGGTTGTTAATATGGACCCCAGGGCAATTCTGCCCTAGCTGTACTGTACTCTTAGAAGGAATAAATGGAGACAGAGGAAGAAGTGGGTGTGTTGAAGGGTTGGCCCCTTATATAGAAAGAATATATGTTTGTAGGTGTGGAGGGAGAGGGGAGGGGATAGGAGAAGGGGGAAAAAAGAGCCACTTTTCACTGGGTTATTTATTTCCCTTTCTGATTTCACAGAAGTGAGCCTCCAAACAGAACATCATTGAAAAAGACTAAACCTAAGATTTCATTTGTTATAAGGAATAATAATACCCAGAAATTCACCTTGAATTATTATACATATTTATTTTAATTTTTATGCCCATACTTCATGCATGTTGTATACTAGAAATGAATGTAAGTAAGCTCATTTGAAAGGATTACATTTTGGCCTTTTCATCAACATTGCCTGTAAGTGCACATAGTAGGGACTTAATAATTTCTTGTTGATTGATTGATAGGTACCAACAATCAATTCACAAGCATTTATTAAACCAACTTTTTGTTCTAGGTACAGGGATAGGTGCTGAGAAAACACATACAATGAATATAAAAATTCCCACTTACAAAGGGTTTACATTATGATGGAGAAAGTAAGTACATTTATACATATATATGTACATGAATTGATAGAAGCAGGGAACATCTAAGAAATTAACAAGAATCTTCTGTATATTGCTCTACCATGGTTTATAATGCCTGATTTCCAATCCAGAGATCGGTGAGTTGAGCTAGCATAATGTGGAGTGAGGATCCATGTGTGCTGAGGACTCTGTCCTTGTGTATGGCTTAAAGGGAAGCAGAATAGACATCTCTAGCCTCTTTTCCCTCCCTTTTTCAAGAGAGACTTTCACTCCTGCTAGGAGGGGAAGCAGGAGATTTGGGGTCAGAGTCACTCTGCTTTCCTCAGACAGAAGTAGGTACCAGGCTAGAGGAGATATGATCAGGTTCCATCAAAGTTTTGATTGCTTTGTCATTTCTAGGGGGTAGGAAGACACCAAGCTCTATATCTAAGGCTTGACCTCTTTCCCACCTGAGACCAATTCCACAATGAATAGACATACAGAATAGCAAAAAACTTCATTTATCCCAATAATAGGAGAACAGAAATCAGAGAAGATATACAAAGGAGAATATATACCAGACAACATAGAGTGAAGGAGCTCTCCCATTAAGAGCAAGGTAACTCAGCTCCACTAAGACAGAGTGTCCTGGATCTCACACCAAGGACAAACTCCCCAAAGTCTCTAGAGTAGCAAGTCTCTAGGGGGACATGATGAAGACTACTCATTCTTCTCATGATTTTCCAGAGTCTTTTCCTTCAGCAAGCAAACTGAAGAAGGGTTGGTTTCTTCCATCTTCTTTCTGGAAGTTGGAAGCCAAGTCAATGCTATGCTTGAAGAAGACTGACTTGGAGAGTCTCAAAGGTGGACTGGCTGGGAACTGAAGCTTTTGCCTCTTGACAGCTCAACTCCCTCCTTCATGGAGGGTGGGGCTTTCATCTCCACCAATAAAGAGAAAGTCCCATACAAATGGGCTTTGGGACAGGGGTTACATGTGTGTGTGTATGTATATATATATATATACATACACACATATGTATATGTATATATACATACATACATACATATATACATACACACACTATATATGTATGTGTATATATATACACATACATATATACACACAGACACACAGACATATATATATATTTAAAAGAATACAAACTATTGTGATGCGAGGCATGATTTAAGAATGTCAAATTAAAGGAGCTTAGTAGAGCCCTGTGCCTTGAAACCTGTAGAATTTGGCTTTTTTTTTTTTTTTTTGGTCTATAGGGTACATTACTGTTCTGGGAGAAAGCTGCCTCTTTTCTGAATGCCCATGCAATAGTTAGCAGGTCTGGTCCAGAGGAGCGAGCATGTAACTGATGGAGCATGTAACTCTTGTTGATTTCAGAGTCAAACAGCAGAAGGGCTGTGAATAGAGGCTATCTCACTGGATTGCTCAGACTACACCAGGACTGGCAAAGCCATGATACCTCCAATGACTTCATCCAAATCCGAAGGTCTCTGCTGCTCTGCCTCAAGCATATCACCAACATCCAGTCTGGCAGAGAAGGCTTCCTTGGGGCCCAAGGAATGGAGATTCTCTTTGCTACCACTCAGGTAAATATGGCAAGATGTTTACATAACGACTTATGATTCCAGAGTGGTTTATGTATATCAACTCATAAATCTCACAACAATTCTGTGAAGTATATAATGCAGAGATTTTTATCTTCATTTTACACATGGGAAAACTAATTAGTTCTTTGGTATTAGGTGGTGAGCACTGCAGTTAGTGTCAGGGGACCCGGGTTCAAGTCCTAAATTTATAACCCATTATCTGGATGACCTCAGGCAAATCATCAATTCCCATGGGCCTCAGATTCCTTATTTGTAAAAGGAAGGGGTTAGATTGAATGATTTTTCAGGTCCCTTCCAGCACTAAACCCAATAATGTTTGTGGTAGTTAAATGCCCAAATGGATTCAGATCTCATTTCTTTCTTTGTTTCTTCCTTCCTTCCTTCCTTCCTTCCTTCCTTCCTTCCTTCCTTCCTTCCTTCCTTCCTTCTTTTCTGGATTAGGGAAAATATCTGATCAGCAGGTACTTTAATATTTTTTAACTTTATATGAATATCTCTGAGTTTAAAACCTCCATCTGTGGTTTTTGGACTTAGATCTTTTCAGCCTGTTGTTCATATCTTCACTGGACATAACATGTAGCGAAAAGAAAAAGAAAAAGAAAGCTTGTTTTGCTTCACTTACGTTTCCTAATTAGTCAGCCTATCCACATCCCTCATCAATTTGTTTGCTCTTCTCTGGAGGCCCTTCACTACCTTCACTTTATTTTTGTCTGTATATCCCCAAGATTATGAAGTAGCTAAAGAGAGTACTGTCTTTCAAACACAGATTCTTATGAGAATTGTTTCTTAAAAAACTCACCCTTACCGTAATATAATACTATGAAACCATAAATAATTCTCTGCCTGCTATCACTTCTTTGTTTTATCAATCACCACAGCTACCATAATTTCCCTCTGTCACATGATTACTGCATTTTACATTAAGTTTCACTTGACGAAGTAGTCCTTTGGATTTTTGCAGGCCACCTTGTGTTTTGTTAGTGTGTGGTGTCCCAAGGTTCTAACTACTCCAGTCCCCCATGGAATATTTTCATTATTGTTGATGACTAACAGCTTGTGGGTTTCTTTGGTCTGCATACTTCAGCTGCATGCTGTTTATTCCATTGGATCATCTATGTTCACTGTCAGAAAACAAAGGTGAAAGAAAGGAAACAGATACAGAATCTAAAATTGTGCACATGTGATTCTGAGAAAATTGGGGGTGGGGCAGATAAAGATGGAATCAAGATGAGGACAAAAGATGAAGGGAAGGTCAAAAGAAAGCAGGAAAAGATTCATCCTTTAGATCAGTCTCTTAGGAAGATCATCTCTGGCTATTCAACTAAACTAAGTTACCCACAAATCCTTCCCCCCTTTTTGGTTATGATATGGAACAGAGGCAGAATTTGAATGAGGGCTGCATTATTACATTAGCTTCCTCTAATAGCAAGAAGCTGGCTTCGACAAATTTCCCTAGTCCTGTGTCATAGCCATGACTGATATGGCTTCAAACCCAAGCCTAGCGGGTATCTACCCAAAAGTGCAAATATTGGGGTCACTTTTAGTGAATAAACAGGACATGACACACTATATAACTTCTATCTAGAAGCACATATGAGAAGTGAAAACACTAATCTCTCCAAAGGTCAGAGACAAAATAAAAATGACAGCTTTAAAGGGGTGTGTGTGTGTGTGTGTGTGTGTGTGTGCGCGCGCGCGCGCGTATGTGTTGAATAATATACCACAGGAGAGCTGTCAAAAGGGACACCATGAAGGTTGAGAGATCTGACATCTGACATTCTCTCCTTGACAATGACATGTTTCTGTTTGAAGGGATGTCCCTCCTGGATAGAAATGAGACTATTTCTACTCCAGTGGTAAAGATGTAGCAAGTATTGAAGGGCCCCATGCCGCTGTGGCCTGATAATTATACCACAAGAGGTTACGAATATGCTCACATATGTGATGCTATTCTACCAGTCTGGTCAGGCCATAGTCCAGAGAAAGTACTGACACCATCTGGTTAGTTGAATTATATTTACATGAAGATCATTGGCATCGAACTACAGGCCTTAGTGTGACTGAAAAATTCAAAATTAAAAAATTCAACACTTATGTATACTTCAAGTCTCTCACCTCTAGTTTCTAAGTTGTGACTGTTGCTACCAGAGTCCATCATGTTGGATGACCTTGGGGGCAGAGCCAAGATGGCAGAATAAAAGCAGCGACTTGCTTGAACTCTCCCCCAAATCCCTCCAAATACCTGTAAAAATGACTCTAAACAAATTTTACAGCTGAACAACCCACAAAATGACAGAGTGAAACAATTTCCAACACAAGACAACCCAGAAGGTTGAGAGGAAAGGTCGATTGCACCAGGCTAGGAGAGGAGTGCAGTCCAGTGTGGCCCACGCTGGCACAGACGGGGCTAGAGCAGGCCTCAGGGGCCTGAATCACTAGCAACTGTGGTGGTTTCCAGACTTCTCAACCCACAAGTGCCAAAGACAATGTAGAAGGTCTGTGGGAAAGGTCTTTTTTGTACCTGGGTGAGAGAGGAGCATGGTCCAGCCTCAGCCCCATGCTGGCAGTAGCAGCAGCAGTGGCTGATTCTGGAGCTCTGGGCCCACAGATGGTGGGGGGATCAAACAGCTGATCACAGGGGGATTGCAGGGGATCTCTCTGCTAGTGCTGAAGCAGGATTCTCTTGTTTTGCCCTGCTTGCATCTGGGTTGCAGTCCTGGGGTGAGGAGGAGCGCTGGTGTGGCAGAGTTTGTGGCTGCAGTGGAGAGGGAATCCTCCTCACAGTTCTAAGGCAGAAAAGAGTGCTTATGGTCGCTCACAGACCAGAGCATAGGCCAGGAGAGGAGTAAACACCTCTCCTTTAATCATACCACCCTAGAAGAACTGAAAATTTACAGGCTCCTAGAAGTATCTCTGAGAACAGCTCCACAAAATCGCTAAAGTTTGGGCCAGGACACTCTACACACTGGAAGCAGAATCCTACCTTAACAAAGAGTTAGAAAGTCAAGTATTTGGCTTGGCAGATGAACAAACAGCATAAAAAAACTCAGACTATAGAATCTCACTTTGGTGACAAAGAAGATCAAAACATATAACCAGAAGAAGACAACAAAGTTGAAGCTCCTACATCCAAAGCCTCCAAGAAAAATATGAAATGGTCACAGGCCATGGACGAGATCAAAAAGGATTTTGAAAATCAATAAGAGAAGCAGAGGAAAAATTGGGAAGAGAAATGAGTGTGATGCAAGAAAATCATGAAAAGTGAGTCAACATTGGATGACCTTGCCTCATTGTTTCAAGGTGGCACATTGTCACTTAGATGAAGTAGGCCAGTAGTGTCAAATTCAATAGAAACTAGGGCCACTAAACCATACACAAAAATCACTAAAGGCTACATGTTGACTTAGAAAACCACATATTAACACTTTATGTGTTCTATTACATTTTAAATTATTTTGTCAAATATTTCCCAATTACATTTTAGTCTGGTTTGGGCCACACTTGGGAGTGTTGCTGGAGGCTGCATTTTTGGCACCATGGAAATAGACTGTAGTATAAAGAAAAATTTCAAATATATTTTTGTAGCTTAGGCATTCAGTCAGACTTTTGGTGTTCATGGGCATGAAAAGAAGATGGAGAATGGTTTGCTAGATTTGAAAAAATTTCTTCATGATGCATTATATTAGGACCCCTAGAGAAAAAAACAGGAGAGAAACGATATTAGGATGTGGTTGAATCACTGTTTTGGGGAAAAGGGGTTGAAGGTAAAATTAGAAAGTAGCTTAAAGTAGGCAGAAAGAAGATTCCTCATTCTGAACAAGTATTTCTTACAAGGCCCAAAGAAGGAGCTACAAATTGTGAGAAATGTTTGCAAATCACTGCTACCATTGTTCACCAGAGGACAGGTATTATAACGGAAAGTATGGCAGAGTATTCCTTATTTCATTGAGCAGCATGTACGTAGAGTAGTAGTCTTTCCATAGGATCAAGTTCTAGTGTAAGGACTATATATTTTCTACGGCCGTTTCCTTATCCTCAGCCTGTTTCCTTATCCATAACATGAGGAAGCTAGACTACATGACCTCTAAGGCTGCTTTCAAACCTAAAACTAAGATACTATAATCCAACTATAGTAGATGATCTCTAAGGTAGGTCTGAAATCTTCTAATTATGAAATAGTTGCTCTCCTATTTCCTAAATAGCTATTTCCTAAGTACCTACTGAGTATTTAGAATATTTGATTAGCAACTAGCACAACCTCCTTAATAATTTATCTAAACAGAAGCAATCCCTTCTTGGCTTTAGTCTGAAGGTATTAATGGTAAATATAATTATCAGCAAAACTTGATCTCATTACCTACCTGTTTTCTCTTCTTCTGGGTACTAGTTACTACCTTACACTTTCCTGGCAGCAATGTTCTCTCTAAGTAATGTCTAGCCTCATTGTCATGAACTCATTCAATGGATGTTTATCGAGTACCTACTAATGTGCAAGTTACTAGGCTAGGCTACGGGGAGGGGGAACTAAAAAGATGAGTAAAACATAGTCCCTATCCTCAAGCAGCTTATAGTTTAGGAAGAACAAAGCAAAATAAAAAAATGACCAAGTCAATATATGATATGTTAGAAGTAAAGCATGTGTTTAATAAAATTTTGTTGAACTGAAAGAAGACATTCATATAGGAGGAAATATAACCACCATCCTCATTATTAAAGAGTTTTTTTTAAATGGCTATATATACATACATACATATGCTCTGTTTATGGTACAAAGGTTTTGCCATACTTCCTTACTCTGTGCTTGAATTGGATAGGCCTCCTTGGGTTGATTGAAAAACTTCATTATGCTTTGTTAGTGGCTTGTTCAGCTAGTTCCTTTGCAGTTTATTATATAATAGTTTAGGAAAACTCTCAGATATGTCCCTTACATAGAGAGGAATACCTTCAAGCTTTCATGAGGACTCCTGTTACAGAATCTTATAGCACCAGCCTAGTAGGTTTCTGTGGGCTGCTTTGGAGACTCCAGACTAATACCACTGAAGCTTGATAACCCCTTTTTTATAGGGGAGAACTCTGAGTCAGACCAGGTTTCAAGACCCTGAAAGCATTTTAGAGTATGGCTTTTTATTAAGCAACTGAAGATATTTGACCCATCCTAGAGATGGAAACAACAGTGTACTGTACTTCCATCCCATCCATTTACCACTAAGAGAGGTTCCTGATATTTGCCCCAAAGCTGTTGAAATAGGACATCTGGTTTGTTCCATTTTCTTTTACTGGTATTCTTCACTGGAATAAAATGTTATGGTTTTGTAAGTGGTTTGACTCTTCCCTCTCCTTCCAACCACTTAGCCCTCAACTCCTTTCATATTCCAGAATCTTTTTTTTGGCAGAAGAGGTAGTATATAGAATTCAATCCATTTTCTTCTATGTGCTGATTGGATTTTGTGGAGATAGACCTCAGTTGTGTTATGTGACACCATCATATGTAAACTTTCAGATGTCATTACAGGAATTATGGAGAAGGTATCACCCTGCTTTGATCCTTTTGGCAGCAGACTAGGTATGAACTAATTCAATGTTTATTGAGTACCTATTATGTGTAAAGCACTATGTTTGGCGTATCAGTGGAAACTATAAAGTAGATAAGTTGAATAAAACACCGTCCCTACCTTCAAGGAGTTAACAGTTTGCCAGAGGAAATAAGAAAGATATACAAATAACTATAAAGAAAAGAATAAATGCCACAAGAGAGGTATAAACAAAAGCAACAATGTTCAGAAAATTGAGATTTCAGGATCAGGGAAGACTTCATGGAAGAGGTAGCATATGAGCATGACCTTGAATGATGATAGGATTTTGATAGAGATGGAAAGGAGAAATTTAGAATAGAAGGAATAGTGTGAGGAAAGGCATGCAAGCAGGAAATCTCGGGTTTTATATGGAAAGTAATGAGTGCAAAGGAGTTGTGTTACTTGACTGGAGCACAGTAGTATATACATAAGGGAACGCTTTTCCTTTATTCACTCTTCCAAACAAATTTTATTTGCCCTGCAATGAGATTCATTAGAATCAACACACTGCGCTTTGACAAGAGGTATTTTATTTATTTGGGCTTTTTTTTGCTTTTGCTTTTTTTAACTTCTTGATTTACATTTTATCTTTATATGTCATTTTCTTGTTCTGCTTTGATCAAGTGACAGGTGAAAAAAGAGCAATAATTTTACCAAATCATCTACTTAGTCCCAAAGGGAACAGGGAGCATAGGTCCTCTCATCCCCCACTCTCTGGATAACTGAAAGCTTTTTAGAATAAATTCTTATTAATAATACAGAGAAAATAAAAAATAGAGATGCAGCTATACAACAGAGTTTATTTTCCATATTTATATTGTGTTTCAAATGTGCAAGACTCTTAGTAGAGTGCCTTCATAATCATCGGAACCCTACTGACAGGGAGCTCTCTAATCAATATGACGTTGCTTTCTCTAGAATTACCTGGGTAATCAAAGCATGGATGCCATCACCTCAATAGTA
The DNA here is from genome assembly GCF_011100635.1 of Trichosurus vulpecula. NCBI lineage: Eukaryota > Metazoa > Chordata > Mammalia > Diprotodontia > Phalangeridae > Trichosurus > Trichosurus vulpecula. The sequence continues at coordinate 127,259,987 of NC_050580.1, read as the reverse complement.
ATTCAGATCCTGAGGAAATGCTACCCCAAATGTTCATTGCCCTTGGCCACAGCGAGTAGCTACTATTCCTTCTCTGTTCCTGGGAGCATGAACTCTGGACCACCATGTGCTGTAAATGAAGGTAAGCTAAAGGGACAGTGATGATCTTCAAGGTTTTCCATGTGTTAATATCTTTCTCCTGTACCTCCCCTTTGTATATGTATGTGACCCAGAGAGATAGAATTGAAGGATGGAACACGTGACTCTTCATTGGTCAAGATAATTTAGTCCATAGGCAAAGTAAAGACAGTTCTGGGACTATTAATTTTAAAAAGCACTTTAATGGATATGTTACCTCATTGCTATGGGCTCTTTCCCTTTCTCTCACTGGTGCAGATCACAACCCATCTGAAACCCTTCTACATTTTGGGTTAAAATTCAAAGCTCTTTCGAGTTTCCCTTATTAGTTTTTTTTTCCTGCTTAATTAGAAAGGTCATAAAAATCTGAAGTATACCCAAGGATATGGATTTGTACACAGCCATTTGAGCTGGTTTGAAATCTCTTCTGACTTCTCTGATATAATACCTTACAATGCTGTTTTGTAGTGACATTAAGTCACAAAAAAGGCTAACTTGAAGTAGACATTCTAGATGAGAATGATTTGTCTTTTAAGAGGTTAGTCTTTTACCATATCTGACTCTATTAGAAAATTTCTGATTTAATTGTTAGAAGATTCCAGTGACTCTTTTTCCTATTCCAACCTTCATGGAACTCTTTTATCTTAGAATATTTTACCTGTATCCTCCCTGTTGACTTATTTCGTCTTTTCATCTGTAAAATGAGGAAATTAGACTAGGTGACTTTTAAAGGACTTTCCTGCTTTAACATTTTATATATAAGTATTTCTAAGGTTTTGAGAATATTCCATAGTTTTGCGACATACAGGATGATCATAGATAGCATCATAGATTGAGATTTGGAGGGGACCTTAGAGGTCACCTAGTTCAACTTTCTCATTTTACAGATTAGGAAAATGAGGTCCAGGATGGTTAAATGATTTACCCAAGGTCACGCAGGTGATAAAAGGAAGACCCAGGGATTACACTTGGTCATGTGATTCAAAGGCAACAATCCATTGTACATTGCAAAGGGACGTAACTGTTAGTGTATAGAGGCCTTGATGTGAGAGTGCCAAAAAGAATACTGAGGAAGGGATAATTCTGCCTTGTACCCTCTTCCGAGACAATGACATAGAGATTTGCTATTTTCTTCTCTGTTGGATTTGCATTCTGTTTATTAGCTGGTTAAATGCCCTGTTTTCAGGTTGCTGAGTGCACCTACTTGTGCATAAACAAATAAGGGCCAGTGCAGTTGCTGGGATGTAAATAGGGCGATACAGACATATAGAAAGATTGCTTAATTATGTGAAGTAAGCATGCTAACTGACTTTCTATAAAAGTCAAAATCCAGAGGGAGATGAAAAATCATTTATCCATTTCACTTATTCCCTCTGCAGATGATTTTGAAGAGGATGGTCAGGAAGAGGAAGATGAAGACTCAGATTCTGAAGAAACAAAGGAGGAAGTAAGTACACTGATCTCTGGTTTGAATGATTCTCTTTTTGTGTATTGCAAAGGGAGGCATGTCTTTGCAAGAAAAATCAGATTTCTATTCATCCAAGTCACAGGCTGTATCACAGAAGGTAGCTTAGTGCTGTTGGCTAAAGCTAAGCAACAGTGGTATTTTCCAAATACCTTGAAATGCCTGGCGAAATGTCACAATGGAAAAACAAAAGCCGTCCAACATGATGGTACCAATGCTCTATCAGACTAGAGAACAAGGGCTTGAGTCTCTAATTGATACTTTAGTATGGCACGGTGTTTTAACTAATTTTACTAACACTTAGTTTTAAAATAGTTTTAATTACTTAAACTAACATTTAACACATTGCACATTAAATGAATATATCTAGCACAAGCAAAGAAGACAGAGGTGAAATCAACTTGGCACTCAGTGTCAGTCACCCTTTTCAAACAGTATCTTAAATATGCCATTCTGCTTTATCATCTACCCTCTGTTGTCCCACAGTGGGCTGCTTCTAGGTTTGGCAACTCTGAAGGTGCAAGGTACAATTGTTTTTCATTTTCCCACTCAGGGAATGGACTTGGGCAAATTCCCTGTATTCGGTTTGCCTTAAAAATCTCACCCACAAGATGAAGAAATGAAGCAAGTACCGCTTCACAAAATTCTTGGGGAGGAAAACTCGATGAAATCCTTGCGAGGAACTTTTCCATAAGTTCTCTATAAACGTATCATAACCATCACTCACCTGGCTAACACTTGTGGCAGACGTCTAGAGAAACGCGTCTGTGCGACGACACTAGGTTTAAACTGCTATTGACACCCCTGTATTCTCAGGGTTTTGTTGATAAATAGAATCATTTCTGAAGTCATCAGGAGCAAATTGGTTCTTTACTGTGGTTTGGCGGTGCATGCCAATGGAGTGTGTGCTGAATTATTTGAATAACACTGGGCTGCAGCAGCCATTCATCAATGCCACTCCCTAACTTGCCTCCCGCTTGCTCTTCAGTAACTGAATGCTTGACACTGGGTGTCGTTCCCCTCTTGTATCTGATGCGGAGGGACAAGTAGTGCATCAGTGCATGGCTGCATTCTGCATCGGGGATGTTTCAGATGGTATCCTGAGCTCCTGCTTTGCAGATAACTGCAGGGGAAACTTAAAAAAAAAAATAAATAAACAAAAACCAGCTGGGAAATAAGCACAAGACAAATTGGTGCAGGGACTAAAAGCTATTCATCAACATGTGCCAAGCAAAATAGCAGATGAGATTTCTATGCATGAGCATGACCACCAGAGAGATGAGAGTTTTTGTAGTTGTTTGCCTCTGTGTCATAACCCCCTACTAAATCGTAAGCTTCAGGAGGCCAGAAACTGTATCTTATCTTTAACTTTGTTTCTCCCTCAGTGGCTTGCAAAGTTCTCTGCACAGAGCAGATGATTAATTTGTTTCATGAATGAATGAAAGAATGCCAGATATCAGAGCTAAATTGATTCTAGGGTGGGGTACATCCAGGTAAGGCAGAGGGCCAGAAGACTAGGTTTTTGTTAGTGGAACCAAGCTGCACCTCCTTGGAAGTGACTAAGAAATATGGACTGCAGGACAAGGAGCCAAGAAAACCTTAATTCTGATCACAGCAATAAACCCGGCTCTGCGTGTGGCCACTCTGTGCCTTGGCTTCCATCTCTTGGAAAGCTGTAGTAATCATTTTGATCTGTTTTCCTTGGGAAGGACAAATAGCCTGTATCTATGTAGTGCTTTGAAAATGGAAAATCAGGTAGTGCGCTCAGAAAGTACACATGGGCTGGAGATGCGATTGAGTACCTTGTGGTGTGTGCAGCATTGCTACAGTACCATGTTGGGAACCAAGGTCCTACAGTGGCAGAAGTAGAGACAGAAATTGTATATGTTTGGCAGGTAGTTAGAGCTATCTTTTTTTTTCCTCTCCTATCTGCTCTCTCTGAATGTGCACATGTGACAGAGGTGATGCTTAGTGTCAAGATTAGTCATTAATGCCAATACATTGGTAGGTGAGATAGGCATGGCCTTGAGATAATTCTTTTGCTGATCCTCATTTATAAAATTGTTTTAAATTCTTTATTTTAGGAAAAAGGTAGTGATCTGTTTTTTCATTTCATGTAAAATTAGCTCTTATGTGGATTTATTCAGAAATTCAGGTCGATCCTAAACGTCCTTTTCTAAAGAAGTATTACAAGTTGCTTTAGCTTCAATTTTTAACTCTTTATCCCTCCATAAGGTATTTGCTAAAGTTGAAACTTATTTTTTATTGACCTATGTGTCATGTGTACAAAAAGCTTTGCAAACCTTAAAGCACTATAAAAACATTTTTTTCATTAATATGCATTAGCTTGTTGGTGTCAACTAGGTATCTATTTCAGAGTTGTCCAACCCAGGTTTAGGATTTCAAGAAATATAGACACATTTTCACACTAAGTTCAGGGCAATAAGTACCGTGTTTATAAAAAATATACACAAATACTGTAGATATTCACTCATACATGAAAAGTACAAGAGTTTAAATACAAGACTGACCAACCACAATTACAGAGGACTCATGATGAAACAAGCTATCTACCCTGAAATAGAGAGCTAATAGACTAAGCATAGATTGAAGCATATTTTCTTTCTTTCTTTTTTTTTCCAACATGGCTAATTTGGAAATTTGTTTTACATGACTATATATATTTGTAATTTTTTTGCCTCCTCAGTGGGTGAATGGATGGAGGAATATGATCTGGAACCAAAAATAAAATAACATTGAATGAAGAAAAGAATATAAGTAAACAACTTTGGTCCACTTTTTTGTCACCTGCAGGATGTACATCTTTTATCCAGGAAAATGAGGCTATCTATATAACTGCACCTGGATTTGCCGCTGTATAGTTAGCAGACTCTGGAGGTTGTAAGGTTTTGTATCAAGTCAAATAAAGAAAACCAGGGCATCTTACAAATGCATTAATGTAGGGTCAGCTTGAGTTAAACACAGCAGGTGGAGCTCATGGATACTCATCAGTAACTAAGGCTATTTCCATTTTCATGTGTTCCTTTCCTGGGCAAAAAGAACTTGGTCTGCCCAACCTGCCACTTGGGCCTTCATTCAGAGGCTCTAGGCATCACATTCTACAGGCTTTTGAATTCTGATTCCTTTTTTCTTTATTTGAATAGCTAACTCTCCTGGAATCGATCAATATATTTCAGTTTCCTTTCTGGAGCCTACTCTATTGTTCTGGGTTAGTCTGACAGGAGCTCAATGTAACTTTGAGTCAGTCTGACTATTCCTCTTCATATTCTTACCAATACCTTCTGTTTCTTTACCCATTATGGAGAGAGAAATAGAGAGAGGGAGTGAGTGAGAGGGAGAGAGAGAGAGAGAGAGAGAGAGAGAGAGAGAGAGACAGAGACAGAGAACCTTTTCTCACTGAGCAATCATCAACATGACAAAATAGTTTATATTCCAGAAGGCAGCTAGTTGGCACAGTGGTTAGAGTGCTGGGCTTAGAGTCAGGAAGAAGTGAGTCAAGCACTCAATTAGTTTTGTGACACTAGGCAAGTCACTTATTCTCTGCATTAGTTTCATCATCTGTAAAGTGGGGAGAATAATAGCACCTACCTTCCAGGATTGTAAGGATCAAATGATATAATATTTGTAAAGTGCTTAGCTGAGTGTCTGGCACATAGTAAATGCTTAATAAATCTTTCCTTCCTTCCTTACTTCCTTCCTTGCTTCCTTCCTTCCTTCCTTCCTTCCTTCCTTCTTTCCTTCCTTCCCCCTCTCTCTTTTATCCTTTCCTTCTTCCCTGCCTTCTTCCCTGTATTTCTTGCTCCCTCCTTCCTTCCCATCCACCTTCTGAGAAAGTGTCCATGTCACTATGTCAAGTGTCACATGTCAAGTGTCACTATACTATCAAAGGTGTCCTTGGCACACACAAAAAGGTTAAGAATCACTACCTAGCCACTTGTCCATAAAGTCATCCTTAAGGAGGGTAGGGGAGAATAGCATGGACTAATGAGATTTGCAGTGAATACAGATAATTTTCATAGATGAAGAAACTGAGGTTCAGACAGGTTTCCTCAAAAAGACATTGAAGTAGCAAAGCCAGTCTACAAAACATCATCTGACTAAAAGTATGACACTTTTGCCACTACACCATGCTTCTGTTAAGTCTACTATGTCAATCTCCTTGTCTATAAAATTATCTTTAGGAAAACCTCATGGTGGTCTACATGAAATTTACTAGGAAAAAAAAGAAAAAAGTAGTCAAGTAGGTTAGGAAGGGAAAGAAGATAGCAGGGAAAAGGCAAAGGGTACTGATTTTCTTACCCTGCCCCAAAACATTAGTTTTGCACATTTTTTAGATTTGGAGGTGTATATTAGACCACAAAGAATCCCTTTTTTCTTTTTCTTTGACTTTCCCCCATTTGCTTATTTATTTTAACATTTATATTTTTAAAGTTTGAGTTTCAAATTCTCTCCTTCCAGTCCTTACAATACCCATTAAGAAAGACTTCCTTTCTTCTTGTTAATTAACCCAAGGTACAGACTCTTCACTTATATTATTATTTTCCTGCTCACCTTCCATTAAATATATAATGGGAAATTTGATCTAGGACTATTGGGAGCATAAAAAGCATTCTTGGGCTAGCCCCCAACATAATGAAAGGATTGGAGATGAAACATTTATGAGGGAAAATGCAAGATTTAGGATCGCTGAAGAGTACCGGCCCTAGAGTCAGTAGGACTTGAATTCAAATGTGACCTCAGATACTAGCTGTGTGACCCTGGACAAGTCACTTAACCCTCTTTGTCTCAGTTTTCTCATCTGTAAAATGAGCTATAGAAGGAAATGGCAAACGCCTCCAGTGTCTTTGCCAAGGAAACTCCAGAAAGGGGTCATGGAGAGCTGGATATAATTGAAACAACTCAGCAACAAAATGGTCCTACTAGGGCTGGGGATAGGTACTAGAGATAATCTTATGCTTTTCAGCATTAGAATTTTGCAATTGTCAAGAATACTTAGCTAGTTTGTACCAGACCTCTACTTGTGGTCTCCTTAACTGTACTTTCTGTATTTACTTTTAAAGGATGATGACTTGGAAACGGATTTGAAAAAGCTTACCTCAAAACCAGTTCTTGGCTGGACAGAAGAGGAGCTGAAACAGTATGAGGCAATGTGTCTCGAACTCTCCCATAATTTCCAGGTATGTGTATGTCTGTGCTGGGGGGAGGGAGGAGCATTACTCACTGTGCCATTGAATACCTGTGATATATCATAATATAGAGAGCACTGGAGGCCAAACAGAGGTTCCAGATGGGGGTTATTGATCATCATTAGCAATCTGTTTCTGGGATTCCTTGCATCTTATTGAGTTAAAGCTAGGTGGCAAGTGGAAATTCTGGAAAGATCAATTTTAAAGGATGGAAGGATTATAAATATGAAAGCCCTTCTGAATATGGAGAATAGAAACAAATTCCCACAATTCCTTTAGCCACTGGCAATACAACTAATCATTTATAGTATGGGGTGTCTTAATCCTATAATTAAAATAACAAAAGTTCTGGGTAAACCAGCCATTCAACTTAGATGTTTCCTTGAGGTCCCTTTTATCTCTTTATTCTGGAAAACTCTTGCGAGACCATTATCTGTAATACACGGCAGTAATTGCAGTATTTTGCAAGTTCATCTGTGAAATTCCATCATGATTATTGACCTCCATCCCTGCCTTCTAATTCTTATCAATGCAGAGTGGGTCATTTAATTCCAGGAACTGGTTCAGTATGAAATCTTTCCATCTCATCCTGAATGTTTTTGGCTCCTACATGAAACTTCAGTTGTTGCCAACTCATTCCTGACTAGATGGAAGAGTGTTCCCTGCCCAAGAATTTAAGCAATTCCCCGAAGTTATTAGAGATTTTATGGAACTTTAAGTTAGACCTATTAACTACCACAGTCAGCTATAACATTCCCTAAGCACAATATACCTTTTCTCACAGTGGTCACTAAAACAGCAATATACTATGGGATGGGGTTGGAATTGGAGAAAATAGAGATGAAGTAGGGGTAGAATGTGATATATGAAAGCAGTAATCTCCACTCACCCTACCTAAGGCTACCTTATCCTTAACTAAGTATCAGAGCATATGGTTTTTCCCTGTTATTAGTTGAAGAGTCTTCCTTTAGATACCCCTACTTAATTCATGAATTTAGTCCAGAGCCTAAGAATTGATTAAGTTCTTTGCTAATGCCCAGGTCTCAATATATTTCATTTTTTAGACAATTTAGTGAGCTTTTAAAGTTATCTGTTGATTGGCAAGAAGAAGAGATGAAACAATATGAAATACTATGTTTTGAACCTTCTCTTCATTTGCCCCAAATTTTTCAAAGATCTCTGCTATGTCCAATACCTTGAAGATGGTGGTGAAGTTAATGAATTACATTCTTTTATTTTCCTTTGATATGTTTCGTTATCTGAAGATACGCAAAGGATTTGTGATTTGGCAACTTAGGGAGCTCCTAGAGTGGTCGTGGTGGTGGTAGTGGTGATGGTGGTAGGTGGAGTTGGAAAAGAGAGCCTCTGAGGTCTCTTCTACCTCTTGAGCTATGATTGGGGAACTTCCTTCACCACTAAAGATTACAGTTCATGTATGACATGCTAGAGAAGTTTTTTGAAGCACTTAGAGGTTAAATGAGTTGTTCAGAGTCATGCAGATAGTATATGAGAGAGGTGGGATTTCTACTCAGGCCACCCTTCCCTTCTAAGGATGCCTTGTAGTTGTGTTATATGTATCAGGTACATTAATTTTCTCCCTATTATTAGTTATCATGTGTATACATATGTATGTACATATATGTATACATCCATCCATCTATATCTATCTCTATCTCTATATCTATCTATCTATATAAATATACATATGTATTTATACATATATACATACATACATATATATACATATATACATACATACATATATATATATATATATATATATACAGAGAGAAAGAGAGAGAGAGAGAGAGAGAGAGAGAGAGAGAGAGAGAGAGAGAGAGAGAGATTGATTCACAGGTTCTCTTCTCAATCAGAATATAAGCTGGTTAAGAGCAGGGGCTTTTCCCCTTTTCTTTATAGTACTGGTGCTTATTAAAGTACCTGGCACATAGCATATACTTGATAAATATTTGTTGATTGATTCTGATTCCAAGCCCAGTCTTCTATCTGCTATGTTAAGCTACCTCTGTAATTAGGAATAATGACATAGACTCTTCTTTATTTAAATCTGAAGGAACTTGAGTCCAAATCTGGAGATGAGCTGAGCTCTGAAGAGGGCCTAGGAACCCATCAGTGCAATTGCTTTTGCCGTATTCCTATGCAGATATCCTCAAAGAGTCCTTGCCAAGAGAGGGATCAAAGCCCCCAGGGGCTGGAAACAGGGGAAACAAATTTCCAGAACCCTCCTCTGAAGCAACTGAAGATCATGAAGTCCACTGGGAATATAGCTTATGAAGAGGGCAAAATAGGTCCATATTTATCATCAAATGATCAAGAAGAAGATTCCTTCAGAAGGGAAGCACCCAACACCCAGACATCCTTCAAAGAGCCTCCCTGGGGTGCAGACATGTGTTCCTGTCTAAATAAGAATACTTTCCTTTCCAGCTCCATCAGGATTGATGGAACCTCAGAAACTGTTTCTAAGTTTCTGGAGAGGCATCCCATGGATATTCCCTTCCACAATCCCTATACATATATAGCCAAAGCTGAAAGAACCAAATCTGTGCCAGGCTTCAAGGTGTTAGCATTTCCGGATGTGTGGGGTCACCACTCGCCACCCTTTTCCCAGTCCATGTTGGAACGTAAATGTGGAATTCAAAGGTGATGCTACTTTTGTTGTTGTTGTTGTTTTTAACCTAGTTATTTTGGGGGTATTCTGAATAAAATTCACAGGCCATATATTTATGGGACGGTACTGTTTCTTGTGGTACTAATGTTTCTGCTCAAAACATAGAGTTAAGAATAAGAAATATCACTGAAATCTTAGGGTCTAATTTTCTCATTCATTTCAACATGCTGTGCTAACATCTGGATAATCATAGTCAAATGGAGAATCCCTCCTCTTCTTCATACCCACCAATGCCATCTGTATGATGTCAATACTTGGAAGTGACTTTTCTGACTTTGGGAGAAATCTTCAAGTTCTTTAAGTGGCCAAAGGAGTGGCACCACGGAGACGCAGTAATGATAGTGGTAATAGACCATTGAATCATTGGGCTCTTTTGACCACCTGATGATACAGCTAATTCTTACTAACTCTGCTGGGCTGGCTATGTTGACTGTCACAGAAGTGGAGACAGTGAGTCAGTGTGTATATAGAAGCTGCTATGAAATCCCCTTACAGGAAACTATGGATTAGGTGGGTAAAATAGTGGTGAAAAGCAGAAAAAGCAGTAGATCTAGAGATCGATTGCCAAGGAATCATAGGCATAGAGCTGGAAGGGATCTTAGAAGATTTCAAGTTATACAATCTTGGAAGGGACCATGGCAGCCATCTAGTCCAATTCCCTCACAAAAGAAATCCCTAGTTTAACGTATTTGACAAATGGTCATCCAATTTATCTAACCTACTCCAAAACTTCATAGATGAAAAAACTGAGGCTCATAGAGATAAAGTGACTGACTCACCAGGTATTAAGTAGCAAAGCCAGGATTCAAACCTCTCAGCTGAAGACCTTGTCTCATATTTCACTGAAAAAGTTTGAGGACATTCACCAAGAACTTCCTACTCTTACTTCCTCCTCATCTCATATTACTCAGATATCTTCTGTCACTATGTTCCTCTTTCACCCTTGTCTCACATGTAAAGGTGGCCCTTCTCCTTGTCAAGACAAACCACGCTACATGCACAGGTTAGCTCATTGTATCTTATCTCTAGAAGATTGCCACTTTATCATTTCCAGTCCTTCACTTATCATCAATCTCTGCCTAATGGTTACTTCCTCACTTCCTACAAATATACTTATGTCACTCCCATCTTCAAAAACTTTCACTTGAGCTATCCAAACTCACTAATTCTTGTCCTATATCTCTCCTCCCTTTTGTTGCTAAACTCCAAGAGAAGGCTGACTACAAGTGATGCCCCCATTTCTTTTCCTCTCACTTTTTTCTTAACTTGCCAGTCTAGCATCTGACCTTATTATTCAACTACAGCTGCTCTCCTCAAAGTTACCAATGACCTACTAACTGCCAAATCTAATGGCACCCCCTCTGCCACAATTCTCATCTTTTTTGACCTCTCTGCATACTTTGATGGTGTTGATCACCGTCTTCTTGATACTCACCTTTCTCTAGGTTTCCATGATACTATTTTCTCCTGCTTCTATTTCTACTTCTATGACCGCTCATTCTCAGTCTTCTTTGCTAGGTCTTCTTCCAGGTCGTGCCAGACAGTAGTGAGTGTTCACTGGACTCTGTCTTGGGTCCTCTTCTTTTCTCCATCTATACTATACCACTTGCTGATCTTTTCAGCTTCCATATATTCAATTATTATTTATATACTGATGATTCTTAGATCAACTTAATCCAACCCTAACCTGACTCCTAATCTCTAGTCTTGCATCTTCAGTTATTTATTGGACATCTACAACTGGATGTCTCTGCAGCCTTGAAATTAAAAAAAAAAGTTTGCTCCTTGGAAGGAAAGCTATGGCAATTATGGACAGCATACTAAAAGGCAGAGCTATCACCTTGCCAACAAAGCTCTGTATAGTCAAAACTATGGTTTTTTCCAGTAGCAATGCATGATTGTGAGAGCTGGATTGTAAAGAAAGGTGAGCGCTGCAGAATCTACACTTTCAAATTGTGGTGCTAGAGAAGACTTTTGAGAGTCCCTTGGACAGTAAGAAGATCGAATCAGTCAGTACTTCGAGATTAATTCAGACTATTTCCTGGAAGCTAAAATACTTTGGCCACATAATGAAAAGTCAGGACTCATTGGAAAAGACCCTAATGCTGGAAAAAACTGAAGGCAAAAGGAAAAGGTGATGGAAGAAGATGATGTGGATAGATAGTGTCATGGAAACAATGAACATGAACTTGGGCAGTCTTGAAGAGATAGTGGAGGATAGAAGGGCCTGGCATGCTATGGTCCATCGGATCACAAAGAGTCAGACATGACTGAATAACTTAACAACAACAGCAATCTGGATGTCTCACAAACATCTTAGATTCAACCTGGCCAAAAGTGAACTAATAATATTTCCTCCCAAGCTCTTGGCTCTTCTGAACATTCTTATTACTGTGGAGGGCATCATCATCCTCCCAGTCACCCAAGCTCACAACCTATGTGTTCTCTTTGTTTCTCACCTCCCACCCCCCACCCCATCCGATCTGTTGTCACATCCTGTTGACCTTTACCTCTAAAATATCTCTCATATACATTCCCTTTTCTCCCCCAACACTGCTACCACTTAGGTGCAGACCCTCATTTTCTCACATCCAGACTGTTGCTCTCCTTGCCCCAAATCTCTCCCCACTCCAGTCTGACCTCTAATCAGTTGTCAAAGTGACCGTCCAAAAGCACAGATCTGACCATGTCAACTCCCCTCCTCACCCCATTCAGTAAACTCCAGTGGCTCCTTATTACCTCTAGCCTCATCAAAGTATACTTCAGGAGGAAACATGAATTCTGCTCTCTGTGATTCCATGGTTAGCATTCTGGTGTCCCATAACCGGGAAGTTTCACTTCTCTTCTGTATTTAAAACCTCTCAGCCAAAGATAACCTTGCATGAGCATGAGGCAGGGAGCTGGGGCCTTCTTTGAACTGTTCAGTGTGTACCCATTGCAGCTGCCGCTGCCAGCTTTTGTTTCACTCCTTTCTGAGCCAAAGTGTTGAATGAGCTTTTTATGCCCAGTGGCATCACTTTCTGGTTTTACACTTCTAAATTAAATCTTTTCACAGTGCATATTTCAGGACATTAAGTAATTGTTCCACAGACCTTTGAATGCTACACTTTTCAAAAGGTCAGGTTTATGAGGTGAGCCACCTCTGGTTTACACTATTTCTGCTCTTTTCCCTACTTCCCCCAGCCCCAGTCACCATGGTATCCACAGCCTGTCTGGTCAGAGGAAGAATTTTGTTTACCTTCTTGCTGCCTGCTGAATCTTCATCACAACTAACTCCCCCCCCATCTCTTCAGGCTCCTGTCTTTGTCCAATGGCAGTTGCTGTAGGAAAAGGTTGACTTTTTTTGTAGTGATTAATCACTGCATCCAAACCAAGATTTATTGTGCATCTACTATGCTAGGGGCAGTGGGACATTTAAAGAAGACTAAGGTGTGCACCCTGCCCTCTTGAGCACATGCACACACACACACAGACACACACACAGAGGCACAGATAACTATAACAGCGCAATGAGAAAGGCATAAGCATAGCAGCTTTGCAGTTCAGAGGAGGCCAAGGTTACATTCTCATTGGAAGATTAGGGAAAGCTTTGTATAAGAGATGATATTTAAGATGGGTCATTAAGAATAGGTAGGAATTAGATAAGCAGGGCTGGGAGGTAAAGCTCCAAGGTAGAGGCAAAGGTATAAGCTAATGATGATTACGATGATGATGGCTGACATTTATAAAACTCTTAAATGTTTGCAAAGCCCTTAATGTACATTATCTCACTAGATCCTTAAAACAACCCTCTGAGGTGGTTGCTATTGGTATCTCCATTTTACAGATGAAGATGACAAGGCTTGAAGAGTGTAAATGACTTGGCTATAGTTATGCTGTTAAAAATGCCCAAGTTGGAATTTGAACCTAGATCTCCCCAACTCCAGGCCCAATGCCCTAGCCACTGTATGTCGTAAGCAGCTCGATTTGACTGGAACATAGAAAGGATAAGGACTTTTATGGGAGGTCTGATTGAAAAAGGATTAAATTGTGCAAGTCTTTTAATGCCAGATAAAGTAATTTGGACTGATTCTATAAGGGGTAGAAAATCATGGAAGTTTTTTGAGCAAGGAAATGGGATATGAGGCATGTTTAGAACTATGGTTTAGGAAATTTAATCTACTAGCAGCGTGTTAGCAATATGTGTGATGAACTAGAGGGAGGAGAGATTGCTGAACTAAGAAGCTATTATAATAATCTAGGAAAGAAGGAAAAGAGCTAGACTGGGGACTTTGTAGTAGGAATGAGGAGAATGGAGAAGAGAAATTGTACACATAGAATTTCTTAGTCTTAGTAATTAATTAGCTTGGCAGAGGGGAATGTGAGAAAAGGGATGAATCAGAGACAACACCAAAGTTTCCAGGCTTGGTGGCACTGAGGATAGTTGTACCATGGACAGAAATAGAGAATTCCTTCAGGAACAGAATTTATGGGGGAGGTAATTAGTTCAATTTGGACATGTTGGTTTAGCTGGGAGAAAAAAAAATGTACACTTCCAGGATGCTATCCTGTCAACAAAACAAAGCTCAAGAATAAAAGAATGAGCTAATATCAGCTCTTTTTGTGGTGGCCAAGAACTGCAAATTGAGGGGATACCTATCAGTTGGGGAATGGCTAAACAAGTTGTGGTATATGAATGTAATGGAATACTCTTGTGCTATAAGAAATGATGAACAGGCAGACTTCAGAAAAACTGGGAAAGATTTGTATGAACTGATGCTGAGTGAAATGAGCAGAACCAGGAGAACATTGCACACAGTAACAGCCACATTGTGCAGTGATTGACTTTGATAGACTTAGCTCTTCTCAGTAACGCAAGGACCTAAAGCAACCCCAAAAGACTCATGATGGAAAATTCCATCCACATCCAGAGAAAGAACTATGGAGTCTGAATACAGATTGAAGCATAACATTTACTCTCTTTTTTTGTTTAGTTTTGTTTTTTATTTCCAATAGTTCCTCCCATTCATTCTAATTCTTCTATACTACATGACTAATGTGAAAATATGTTTAGTAAGAATGTATATGTAGAGCATATATCAGATTGCATGCTGGAAGTAAATGTTTAAAACTAAAAATAAATTAATTTTAAAAAACGAATGAGCTAATATCATGTTTTTGTAGAAGATAAGAGGAGAAAGCAAGGAATTTCCTTTTAAAGATGGAGATCTTAACCACTGACTAATGCAGGATATTGAGTGGGCTGGGTCATATTTTTGATCCAGCCTTGTGTATCTTGGCTTGGCAACTATGCCTATTTGATCATTGAGGAAGAAATGGAAGAGAGAGCCTATGAAAAACAACATTAAAGTTACCCTGGGCTGATGGATCTGGGCCAGAAATCAGAAGGAGAAAGATTTGCCTTTAGCTAAACTGACTGAGATTAAAATGAGGAAAACTTTCACACCAGAGCAGTGAAAAAAAAAAAAGTAATAATTTTCTAAATGAAGGTGCATATACATATGTGAAGTCAATGGAGTGGAGGGTACAGACCAGAATGTTTCATTAACAGCTTTTCGGTTTCATCAGCAAAAAATGATCTCAAGGCAGAAGATCCCTAGGGCACATCCCAGTTCTACTCTTGGCTGCAGACTTTGCATTTATGACTTTTTTCTCTATTCAGGGCAAAAATATTTGAAGATGTCCAGCGGTTCATCCAGCCAGACAAGGTGATGGGCAGAGTTGTCTTCAGTTTAGATGAGCCTTGGTAGGTAGCCTTATGCATTGGTGGCACAATGTTTGGCTTCGATTTATGGGGATGCAAGTCAGGAAAGGGATATTGCTTTTAGTTAAGCAGTTTCTAGCTAAAATTTAGCTAAATTATATATATATATATATATATATGCATATATATAGTACACAACATACACACACATATATAATGTACACACACACACACACACACACACACACACACACATATATGCACACACGTATAAATATCTTTCTATCTTATTTTAGGAGCAATGAACAATCTAAGCAATGGGAAAATGCTGACTACTGATCATGGAAATGGGTTCTTAGTATTAAAAATAAAAGCAATAATAATATGCATGCCTATGAACTATTTATTTTGCTTCCAGGCTCTTTCAAAGCACTGATACAACTGAATGTTTGAAGTTCTTCTCCGGGTTTGAGTCAGGAAACCTGCGGAAGGCCATCCAAGTGAGAGAGTGAGTAAGGGATATCTGTGGGGAGAGGGGCGTGGCCCAGGATGCAATAGCTTTGTTATTGGGAGGGGGCAGTTGTTGTGGATTTGGATTGTAGATTTAGATCAGTAAGGGGCCTCCTTTTACACATGTGGAAAATGAAGTTTGGGGATACGAAGTAACGGGCTCAAGGTCACATCAGAATCATAAACATGCTAAAGCTCAAGAAAGAGAGATTTAATACAAACTAAGAGTCTAAAGTGGAATGAAGTGAAAGTAGAGCCAAGTTGTAATATCAAAGGAATATATCGCTTTAGGATTAGGAGACCTGGGTTTGAGTCCCAGTTTTGCAACTAGCTTACTACAGTGAGATCTTAGTCAAGTCACTTTAGCTCTGTGGGCCTTACTTTCCTGACCTATAAAATGAAGGTAAGGGTCCCAAGATCATTAGAAGTCTATGATGCTAGTAAATGTATTTTACCCCCTAAATGTAAAGAGAAATTGTCATTACAGCCAATATTGCTCACTAACTGAAGGCTTACTATAACACACTCCAAAATGATTCAGAACTCTAGACAACTTGAGTATTTGATGGGTCTTTTGAATTTTTAACCTTTCAGGATGCAACAGAACCTTTATAAATCTTTTTGCACTGCCCTGGATTAATAGGGAGAGAATCCATATAGGTCATACATGTGTCTGCCTGCTGGGGAATGTGAGTAGAATTCCCACTATTCAACCAGCAAGGGTGGGGACCTCATCCCAGCACCTCCCAAGGTGTTGGAGGTAACTTAAGGACCTATGGCCACATATGATGGCACTGTCTATCCTACTCTGTGTCACTGAATCCATCTGTCAAAATTACCACTGATTGCTCTTGTAGGCAGTATAAGTTTATTACTTCAGTATCTTTGGTCAGGGCATCTGCCATGCCTGAAATGTTCTCCCTTCAAATTTCAGCACATCCTCCACTTTCTAAATAAGATCTTTCCTTATGCCCACTAGTTGTTAGCATCCTCTCTCCCAAATTACTTCGTTTTTACTCGGTAATATATTTTGTATTGACTTATCTTTGTAAATGTTGTTTTCCTTCAATTCTATGTGAGTTTCTTTAATTCATGAGATGAAAATGCAATTCACAAAAACAAAGGCAGAGGCACATTTCTCCCTTTATAACAATGATACTAAATAACTCACATTTACATAATACTTTAACATTTGGAAAGCACCTTAAATCCTGTAAGATAAGTAATATTAATATTACTCTTTTGTCATTATACTGGAAGAAAGGAATGCTCACTGAGGTTAAGTGACTTAACTATGATCAAAATCCTTTTAAGTGTCAGATGCAGGATTCAAACTGAGATCCATCTTGACCCTAAGCCCAGGGCACTTCCTGTCATCTGGAAAAAATGAATAGACAGAGAATCTTGACTGATCGACTGATATATTATACCCTATGACCTATGGCTTGTGATTTTTTTTCTTTTATCTTCATTACTTTACTTCTTCGTCCCCTTCCCCCACCCATCCCGGACTCAAAGTAGAAAGTATTTGGTTATTGAAAATGTCGGCATCTTAGAAATTCAGTCTCAGGTATCATGCAGATGATTTGTGACTAGTCAATTTTGTGATAAGAGCTAGGTGTTGATAAAAATGAGACTTTAGATTTGATCCTATCACCTGTCTTTCCTCTCTTCCATGGCTATAGACTTCCACTCTCATTTGAGACATTTAGACGTGTAATAAAACAGTAGTAATGCCATGGGGAGAGACTAGGTAAGGATATAGATAGGTTAGTACAAATCTGTCATTACTCTTGGAAGAGCAAGTCAAAGCATATTCTTAGACATTGGGTCAATAGCATTCTTTGTACTAGGTGGTGAAGTGAAATGGACATGGAATGTCCATTTGGACATGAAATGAAGAGGACTTAAATTTGAATCCTGCCTCATACACTTACTATCCCTGTGATCTTTGGCAAATCATTTAATTTCTCTTAGCCTTAGTTTCCTTGTCTGTAAAAAGAGGAGGTTGGATTCTATGGCTTTGAAGGTCCTGTCTATCTCTAGGTTGGTGACTCTATGTGCAGCAAATAATGGAGAGTGATTATTTTGTAGTTCATTTGAAAGAAATACCAGTGTTATTAAACCAACTTTGAAGCAGACAAGGGTGAAGTTACCTAGTCAAAGCTAGCAGTCTTGTATTATGTAATAAGAGTGAGATTACCCCCCTCATCAAGGCTATGAGATCAGGTTTCTTAGCTCACCAGGCTAACATCACATGTCTTGCCTTCCAGGTTTGAGTATGATTTATTGATTAATGCTGATGTGAACTGCATCCAGCACCAGCAGTGGTTCTACTTCAAGGTGAGCGGCATGAAGGCTGCTATGCCCTACCGCTTCAATGTCATCAATTGTGAGAAGGTCAACAGCCAGTTCAATTACGGTATGAGCTTTTGGGGAAAAGGACACTCCTATTGAGTGAAATGATCAGTGTAGTTTTGTGTGTTTAGACTGTGAATAAAAAAAACATATCCTTGGTTTCAAAAGGGTTTAGAGAAGGGCTATCCCTTTGGGTCACCACTTGGGTGTCAAATTAATGGCTGAGCTATGATAAACTGATACTTTGGAGGGGAAACGAGGAAGCTTGGATACTACTACAGATAGTCAGAGTGCCCCTGTAGGGGATAATGTCAGGACTTACCCCATCCTTTTCTCTCCCTATCATTGTCAGGTAAGTAGACAGTTCCTGTTCTTCTATATTCTCAGGTCCAATAAACCATAATGGCAAAGGCTTGCTACAACATTGGTAAGCTACATGATATTATTGGCACCATCCAGTTAGGGACTTGGAAAAACCACAGAGGAATGCCAGATTCCTCTGAATAACAGTAGGAAATTAGATTAGAAACATTCAGAAGACAAAACTTATACTTCTATAACTATATATTTTAACCCCTGTGATGATGATTCTGATATAAACTGAATATGCACATTGTGATCAGAGATTACTTTTGTCTTAAATGGTATATCTGTCACCGTAACATGCTGGAATATGGATTCTAATGCAGTATGGAATCCACATTTTCCGAAAAATCTATTGACTTTCCTAAATCCAGACTAAATAAAATAGATGTATTCTAGATAAATTATAGATCCTGAAGGACTCTAATATTTAGAAGTAACTTTAAGTGTCCCAGTAATGAAAGTAACAATAATAATATGATAATATTAATTTTTACAGATAGTCTCATTGATCCTGATCATCATTCACTGGGTAGCAGAAGTGATAAAGGGATCCAGAAAATTTAGGGGAATCACTCAAGGTCACCAAATGAATCATTATTAGAGCCAAAAATATAACTTAGGACTCCATCCTTAGAAAAGTTTTTTTTTAATGTTTTAATATAGTTCTATTGGGAGGGAGAGAAATAAATTATCTTGCTGAAACAGATGATGAACCCTGTGTAGAAAGAGAAAAGTCTGGATATCAACTTTCTCTTTCCTTCTTTTTTCCCTTCTGGAAAAAAAAGTCTTATCACCTGAACCTGCCTTTGTTTTGTGTAGGGATGCAGCCGACCATGTATTCAGTGAAGGAGGCTCTCCAGGGCAGGCCTCACTGGGTTCGGGTGGGCTATGATATCTGTTATTACAAGTAAGTGCATCATTAGTATACCTTTGGTCACCCTTCCATTCCCTCTCCCATTCCCTGCTTAACCATAATGATGCCCATAACCTTCAGCTGCCAATGCTCATCTGCTAAACTTGTTACAGATCACTCAAGACTACAAATCTCCTGTCCTTGAGTGGAATAAACAGACAAGATGTGTATACATGGATTTTAAGTAACATTCAGTACCTGGCATGTAGTAGGTGCTGAATAAACATTTGTTTATGGTTGATTGAGGAATGCTTTATTTTGATTTTAGTGCTGCTTACTAGTTTTGTACTTAAATGATATAGTAGCCCCATTGTTATCTTTTGGTACCCTGCCTGTTTGTCTAGAAGGTGTCAAGGGTTCATAAACAATTTTTCTTTAATCTTTGGTTCCATGCAAATATCACAAACTTTTGAAAGATTCTATTGTACTAGTCCACATGAATTGGAGTTATATTTCTTCCTAATCATTCAGTAGACTTTCACTATTGCTTATATCACTAGACAGAGGACACTTAACACACACTTAAATTTCCCTACAATCAAAAATCCCATGAAAACCAAACTAAATGGGAAACGTTTCTAATGGAGCTACTGAATGATTTCCTTCAGACTCTGATGTCATGTGCTAATGCTTATTTCATGGTTGGGCTAATGTAAATCAACCTTTCTTTTCCATTGTGGGCATAGTGACTAAAACAAAACAAAACAACAAACAAAACCAGTAAGACCTTCTGGAGTTCAGACTAAAATTGGCGCCTAAGATTGAGTTTCTATAGCTTGATAACAATTTTTGGCTGGATTAATGATATACATATACATTCCTATAGTTGATGGATACTAGACAGTATCCAGTAAGCTTTTTATGTCTATGGATCCAACAGAAGGAATTGATAGAAGCAGAAGGTTGAGGACATTGGTTGGCTGGTCACATTTATCAACTGTAGTGATTGTAGAATTGACTTTTAAATATGAGGACATCCCTGAATTAACTAAAACCCTCAGTTCAATGAATTGGTGAGATATGAGTCATAATACCTGGGATACTATGGTCCTGTGGAATGCTCCAATTGAATTATTTATAAAATTAGCTGTATCATACCTTCTTTTGTTTTCCTCAAAACCATATCCCATTATCTCTCTATGGGCCAAGTATCATGGTAGCTCTAAAGATTGTGGGGTGTTCAGGCCAATGTTAAAATAATTGTTTTCTACCAGCTAATGTAAAATCAATACAGGTTGTAGATATGTGATACTCCTACAGGAAGATTTTGAAATCTTACACATGAGCCTTAGAGAGTGAAGAATGACTTATGTTCTCCTGTGAAAGCCACAACCAGGAAAAATCATCAGTGATATTGATCTTTTGAAGAATTCCTCTTTCCTCCAGTTTAGGCTTAGGACTAACAGTGAGCTTGGATTAACACTTTGCACCTTCATCCAATAACCTGTACCCTTGCCAGGAGGCTGTTCCTCTTGGAGTAGTTGCAGTAGGGGGAGGCTCATGGGACAGTGGTCCTTGCAGTGGGGAGGAGGGAAAGGAAGCTCAATCTGGAACACAGGCCGCCTAAGGGATGCCAACATTAATAGCTTTTAATGTCATTAACAAGACAATTGTTCTGTGATTAAAGAGCAACTCAGGGGTAAGATGAAAACCATGAATGTGTAATGTAATTCATATTCATGTTCCAGACCTGAATACAACTGAGATGAGTGGATAAGATTGTTATATTGTAATATCATTTGTTTTACAATTATTCATCAAATTATGTTAACATATTTGCAATACTTGGCAATACTCTGATCTAATAAAAAGATTGATATGCTGATCCCTGTTCACCTCCAGATCAGTCCTATCTGCTTAGGAATGAATGGATATGCCTTTTTTTTCTCTATTATATTTACCAAGGGTAACCCTCATCACCTGTTTTTTTGAGTCTGCCCAAAAGGTTATCTTGGTCTTCTCCAAATCATTTTCCTTCTATGGCATTGCTTCTGGAGAGCATTCTATCCTTCCAGTGACTATCACACTGTGCCTTCTGATGCTTGAGTAGTTTACTTGAATGATGCTAATATCATCTGTGATCTAGAGCTCCACTGTATAACTGTGCTTGCCTCATAAGGAGGGTATTTTTTCAGTGTCTTAGTCCAGTGCTTCCCTGTGCAGACCCAAAAGAGGGGAGAAGGGAGAAAGTTCTGAGGGAGAACAACTCCCATCCTGACTTGTGAATGTGGATTTGGAAGGTGTCCCATCCCTTTGTGCTTTAAGGAGTGATCACTGTGAACTCTAAAAACAATGAAAGGGATTTTTTGAGAGGGAGAATAGGAAAGGCCAAACCCATTAACCCTTACCCCTCAGAGAAGTAAGCATCCAACATTTTAGCCTTCACTTTCCACAAGTCCGTTTCTCCCATTGACATACATCTAGTCTCACCCTTTTCATGTTCCCCCAGCTCTGATGTAAAGTCACTTCAGTGTTGAAGGACAGTGGGAGGGAAATGGTGTGCTGAGTGGCTATGTAATACACAATGGCTGATCTCTTCTGACATTTATCTTCACTTGTGAGGGGAGACGGCATAGCTCACTCATGAAGATGAATGTCATACAAGTGCTCTGCAATCATGTATCCTTCTGATATATCTCAAGAGAGACATTTTAAGTTATATATAATATTAGAAACACTGCTGCAACAGGGAAGCTTGGTGGCTGCTGTTCTGGTTTCTTGGATTTTGTTAAGTGATATGATACACCCTTGTTAAATGGAGTCATAGGCATTCTAAGATTATCTAATTCACCCTTATCTTGCCATTCGCTTATTTCATGTACATACTTGCATGTACAAACATATGCAGATACATCCCAGCATTTTTAAAAAAGGAAAGATGGAAATGTATTGAAATCATAACTACACACTTGGGTCCTCCATTCTTCAACTCATCTTTCAACAGATGACTGACTCAGAAGATGGAAAAGCAAAAGGAAGCTTATAGCTACTCAAATATTAGTTTGATTGATCCTAGGTCATCATTGATCAAAGCTGGCCCATATAAGCTGATGCAAATCCATCATTCCATATGATTTTCATAAATCTTTCCCACCTAAAGTGGGAAGAAAATCAATTTGATGGCATCAGTGATATGATAC
The DNA here is from genome assembly GCF_011100635.1 of Trichosurus vulpecula. Taxonomy (NCBI): domain Eukaryota; kingdom Metazoa; phylum Chordata; class Mammalia; order Diprotodontia; family Phalangeridae; genus Trichosurus; species Trichosurus vulpecula. Next base: position 127,237,518 of record NC_050580.1, on the reverse strand, counting down.
ATCATATCTGAGAGGTCATTTTTTTCCAGTCTATAAACACTCTCAAATAACCCCTTGAATCTTTTTTATATACCACCTGTTTTCCTATATATCCTCAACCCCAAGTGCCTGTGCAAATTTGTCTGACTTTTTAATAAGGACAATATGGCTTCTTGAGATATTCACAGAAGCTGCACAGAGAAGCTATCATAATCCTACTGGCTTCAACAGGCAAAAGACCTCTTTTAAGTTCACTTTCTGGAGTCCATAGATAATAAAATCATGGACCACAGAGATTCTTTAAAGTAATATATACCTAAGAAGATTCTCCTCTACAAGAGTCCTTGTAGTTACTTGTCACCCAGCCTGCACAGGAAGGCCTCCAGAGAAATGGAAGTAATTCCCTTCTTAGCAGTCTATTTGATTTTTCTTGTTAGGTAGTTTCTTCCAAATATTTAGATGAAATTTTGCCTCTTTCCATCTTCTACCCTTCACTCCTAATTCAGCCTTCTGGGGACAAGCAAAGCCATTCAAATCTTTCTTTTGTAAGTCAGCCTTTCAAATACTTAAGGAGCTATCCTGTCTCCCATAAGTCCTCTTTTCTTCAGGCTAGACATCCCCAGTTCCTTCAGCCAATCCCAATGCATGATATTGAGTTATCTTACCATCCTTGTCACATGATCAAATTTGTGAATGTTCTTCTGATAATGTGGTGCCACTTGCTCAAAATACTTCAGAAATGCCCCAACCAAAGCAGAGTGCAGGAAAATTCTTACGACCCGTGTTTTGTTTTTCCACTCATTTGTTTATGCAGTCAAAGATGGCATTACCTTTATAGGTTTTCTTGTTGCAATACTGACTAATTTTGAGCTTTGAATCCAGGACTAATGAATGCTGTGTTACTGAGGTGTAAAATGTCCATAACATGGACGTTAAACATTAGAGAAAACAACTTGTTTGTGTTATCTCCACGTAGACTGGGCAAGTATAAAGGCAGTGGGACAAACATATGAAAAGGAAGCTCTGGAGAGTTTTGGAGCGTATGAAAATGAAAAATTTTGCTGGAGGCTGATTTAGTTCCAGGATAGTTCCTGCTCACACTGCAGTCAGGATAAGCCCTCCCATGATGAGGCCAGGAGTTTATTTGGGGTTCAGCCAGAGTTTAAACCTGAGACTGACTATAATTGAAACTGCTTCAAGCAGCAACCCCAGGCTAAAATCAGCACTTAGTGGGGATTCTGACTTTCTACAGTGACCCTGGAAAGTTGGCTTTTCATTGTTGCTTGGGATGCTGTGGGGAGCTGGTTCTGTATTAGTCCTAGACCAAGGAATCTGACACTGCGATCCTGATTTGTGAGGTGGAAAATGTGTTAAGAATGGAAGATATCTGTGAGGCAGCTGAGTTTAGTATGACTGTTTGTCAGCTCCAGCCGCTAGCCATGAATCAGAATATACAGACCTTGTCTCTGATGTTTATAGGTGAGGAGGGGTAAGACAAAAGGTGTACACTGTGGGAGTGGCTGTTCCATAATCTGATTGGCGGCCACTGGCTCATTCCCTTCCAATGAGCTATAACCAGTGCCAGAAGATGTAACTGACTGGCACTAGCAGCTCTGCTGGGTGTAAATTGCATGTATGTTAGAGATGGAATAATAATATTTTTACAAGTCAATTCATAAAGGGAATCAAAAGTACAGCATATGTAGCATGCATGCGTTCAGAGCAACCATCTGGTCCCTTACATGCCTTCTAATAACTCAAGTATTAGCTTTTGGAAAGACTGTAGAACTTTGGGGATATTTGGGAGTAGTAAAACCAATTAGGTATGAGGATCCAGATGGCACAGCGGGTGAACATACTCATGTTTAAAGTTTTCACTTGTGGGTCTCTGCCTGTAATCACAAGGGAAACAGAGACTGTTAGTTTGATATGAGGAAACAACACATGATATGCACCCTGGGACTTACTCTGATGCAACCTCATTCCTTCTCTTTGCCAGAATAACTAGGGATAGAGGTTAAGACTGCAATGCACCGGAGCAAGTGAACTTTGTGAAAAATCTACATTGGTCTTTACAAGAGCTATCTGTGCAGTGTGTCTTTAGCTTCAGATGCTACGATCACTCTATTCAAAATAGTTAAAGTAATTGGCATGTAGTTTTTTGGGGGGGGGTTGATAAGGGAGAACAGGGGATGGAAAACCATCTTTTTTTTTAAGAATTGACAAGAATAATTATACTCTTTTTCCTTTCTCCCTCCTTTTCCTCAGTTAAAACCCAAAGTCTCAATGTAATATAACTAAATAAACCAGTATTAAACCTTAAAAGGCAAAATTAAGTCTTTGGTTGCCCTTGCATTTTAATGTACCTGAGCTGATGGCATTTATCAGGAAACCTTGCCCAATAGATATACTCAGCCTTTGAAGACTAGGTATGGGACTGATGGGTGCATTGTCAGGGGAATATTATTGAAAATGCACTTCTGGTTGTAATTGACTTTGATGCTGTTCTCTACAGTATCAGAATTGGTCCCTCATCTTTGACAAAGGGAAATGTTCTCTCCAGATCTTTTGGTTGTTCTTTCTGGAAGCTGAATCACTCACAAATGAGGAGACAAATCTTCTAAACCCTCTTGAAGGATTGGGAGAAAAGCCTCCCTCTGTGATTAGAAGGAAACAATTTTCTTGGCCCTGCCTGCGAAACTTAGACTTTATCCTATAAATCTTCTCAGTAGAATGGGATTACTAGCCATCTCTTGCATTTCCTGTGGGTCAGTTTTCATATTAGTCAGTTAGATGACTGCATAGTCTTCTTTTTCAAATGCTTCTTGAGAGGCCCATGATATTTAAAAAACATCATTTCAGGGGTAGATGAACTGGCCTGGAAATTTGATTTGCTTTCTAGCCTCAGTTCTGATCTTAGGCATTTCCCATCTTTGGGCTTAATTTCCCCCTCCCAAATCCAGCAGTGACTGATCCCTCCATCCCCATGTCATGATGGCAAAACACTTTGCCAGAGAGGTACAAAGCATGCAAGTGATTCTCACTCATCTTAGTGAGGCCCAAGGACCTTAATGAGAGTCTTTCCTTTCTTTCTACCCTTCATTTCTCTTCTTGTCTTTCCCTCCAGAAATCATTATCGCCAGAATCCAGCTGCCGCAGGAGCTCCTGGAAAATGCCATTATACACTCACCTTTTCTGTCACATTTCCTCATAATGAAGATGTCTGCTACCTGGCTTACCATTACCCCTACACCTATACAGCTCTGATGGTAATACTTCCCCTTCCTCTTTCATTATGCTAATGGCATTTACATAGTACTGAAATGATTGAGAGGGAGATCTGTTTCTGTTACCATATTTAGACATAGCAATGATAGACCATGTGGGAACTGGTGATTTCCTATGACAAATAGATGTTGTGGCCTCTGAGGTTCAGATGCCTTATGTAGGAAACAGAAAAATTTAAGAGGGTGATTTAAATTTATTATAAATCTGGTAAAAATAATAACTCATATGTATCTATAGCAGTGTAAGATTTAAAAAGACCATTCCTCAGAATACCTCTGTGAGGTAGTAGTATATTATTATCGTTGTTAATAATAATAATAGTAATATTTATGTTTAGATCATGAGTGATTGGTATGGGGAACTCTGGGTAGGAGTCCTCCTGACCTCCCAATGCAGATCAGCAACTACTTGTAAAATATAGTCTGAGAGTGCAAAGCGGCTTAAGTGTTTTGCCTATAGTCCCACAGACAGCATGTGTCAGAGGCAAGGCCTTGAGCTGCAGGTTCACTTAACACTGAAACTGGCTCTCTATCTACAGCAAGCTGTACGGTTTATTAAATTCCACTTTTGTAGATGAGAAAACTCAGGGTCAAACCGGTTAAGAGGCTTTCCCAAGGTCACACACTTATTTGGTGCTGAGACCTGCATCTAGGCTTTTAGTTTTCAAGCCTAGTTCTCTTTGCATCATGGCATGTGGAGCAGAATAACTGTAAATGAAACACAGAGTCCAACAGAGGGAGGCCTAGACAAAGAATCGTTGCATCTGAGCTGTTTTCCTGAATCTACCACTGCTGAGAAAGAAGCTTGAGTATGCTTCCTGACCATTTAAAGCATATTGCTGTTTCTTCATCTGAAAAACAGGACTAATCATCCCTGCCCCCAGCTACATCCTAGATCTTTTGAGGATTAATGAGTATCTTCTGGAAAGTACTTTGATCTTCTCTGTTAAAGCAAAATGTTATTAGAATATTAATGATTATACATATGTCATATATGTATGTATCTTAACAAGAAGGACTGAGTTTCTCATTTTGAGCCTGTGATAAAAAGAGGGAAAGGAAAATAAGAAGAGCCTTCTATAATTAAAAAGTTATGCCTGCAACACTTAACATAGTTGCTTATCAAATGTTTCTGGATCAAAGTTAGTGGAAATTAAAATATACCCATATGTCAGGAAGCAACCTTATTATTCACCTTCAAGTCCACTGTGCTACACAAAACAATGTATGATTTGTGGAAAGAATACTGGTTCTGAAGTTAAGAACTTGTATTCAAATCCTGCTTTTGATATTTATTGCTTTTGTGACATTATGCAAGTCACCTTCCTTCCACCGGCTTTGGCTTCCTCATCTGTAGGAAGAGGAGGCTGGGCTACATGCCTTCTGACATTCCTTCTAGATCTATCATTTGTTCTTCCATGCACATTTATATTTACAGGCAGCACTGTTCATTAAATTGCAACAGACATTAAGATTTTATTAGCTGCTTAAGATACCTCTCACTAACAGTTTTATCCAACAAAACTGTAATATAAAACACATAATGACAATTTTTTAATTTAGAATCCCCTCTATGATTGTTGTTACTTTTAGCGATGCACGGCATACAAAATTTATAGTCTCCTTCAGCAGCTTTTGACCTCTACTTTCATGAAATGTTGACTGTAACTAGACTCAAGGGGAGGGAAAGTGCTTGATGTGGTCAAAGATCCTGGATGGGGAATCAATGAAATCAGGCCTTAATCTCAGTTCTGCTACCTCCTACTTGTGTGATCGGTGCAAGCCACTTTATCACTTGGGGGGCTTAGTTTCCTCATCTATAAACAGAAGGGATTGGATTCAAGGGTGGGGAACCTGTAGCCTCAAGGCCACTCGTGGCCTTCTAGGTCCTTGGGTGCAGCCTTTTGGCTAAGTCCAAGTTTTACAGAACAAATCCTTTTATTAAAGGGTGTTTTCAAAGGGCTACACGTGAGAACCTAGAGGGATTAGATGATTTCCAAGATCACTTATGGTTGGACTAAGTTTTCTGTAAAGTCTCTCATACTTTTAACTTCCATGATTATCTGATCATGTGCACAATAGTTCCTGCTCTTGAATAAATGTGCAATGGGTTCATTACTTTGGTCATTTCACATAGTATAGAATTTTGTATGTTGTTGAGGTTCCAACCGGCATCAAATTATACAATCTTAGAGATGGAGGAGATGGGGCATGGTGGAAACCTTAGAAATTAGCTAGTCAAATCCCATCTTTTTAGAGTTGTCCTAGTAAGAGAAATCTTAAAGTGGAAAGGGGATGAGATGTTGTAGACAAAATTCATGCTTTGAGTAGGGATTGAACTATTTGACCTCTGGCAGTCTTTCCAACTTTAAGCATTCATGAGACTGAGCCCCAGACAGATCAAGTGACTTATCTAAGAACACGTAGCTAGTCAGCAGGAGAGAATGAACTAAAATCAACTTTCTTACTCCCAATACAGTGGTCTTTACATGACTTGTTCATAAAGTTTTTGGTCTCAGAAGCAAACTCTAAAAAATTAATGAGGACCTCCATAAGCTTTAGTTTATGTGGGTTATATCTATTGATATATACTATATTAGTAATTTTAAAATCTTAGTGTTTTTATGAAAAAAAAATTGACCTTGCAACACTTCTAAAAAGGGTTTCAGGCATCCCTCGGTATCCCTAGATCAACCTTTGAGAAATGCCACCCTATGCTATTAACATCATGCTGTCTCAAAGACCCAATGAGGTGATAAAATGCTACCTTTCTAGTGTGGAAGAATTTCTGGCAGTATTGTTTAATTTCTGCTAGGTGTATCAGCTTATCTAGTTCAGTGGTCCATGAAACTATAGCTTAGACCCCTTCAAATCCCTTTTAATGAGTTCCTGTAGTTATCTGGCCCTGCCTGATTAGAGAGACATTTCTAATGTTTGAATTAGAGTGATCAGCCAATCTCTTTTATCTATAACTCTAGAAGAGAAGGTCTATAGATCCCGTTCAGTGGAGGAATCCATTTTCTCACCAAAGCCATTCCTTCCAATTCCATTCCCAAGTCTGCATTCTTCTTTTTGAGACCATCACAGGAGTCTAAGAGGCTAACTTCAGGCCAAAAATCCCTCTGGTCACACCCCAACAATTTATACTACCCTCACTAACTACTTACCCTGGTCCTCTGGGACCCAATTACCTACTTCAACCTCTGAGGAAAATAGAATGAATTCATTTTTAAAACTGACAAGTAGTCCAGGATCTACTTTTGTTACAGGGAGAGCAACCCAATCTGCAGGGGAGGCCGTGAGTATGGGAGGCAGGAGACCTCCCACACAGTGGGTTATGTGGAGAGACCTTGTTATTCTGAATCTCTGCAGCTCATCATTTTGACACTGCAATTCAAGAAGAATGGCTCTACTTCCACTTGATTATAGAACTCTTGTTGGCCAGAAAACATGGCAAGTTTGAGGGGTGGCTGTGAGAAGAGGAGTTGGGAGAAAGGTGCAGGTCATTGCTTCTCCTGGATAGATGAAATAGGGCAAGAAACAAGGTGTGTTTCTTGAAGGGAGATAGGTTCTAGGTCTTATCTTATATACCCCAGCACAAAGTTTGCATCCCCAATGGCTCTCAGTCGTTGGATTCTCTCGTTTTAAATGAGCCAAAAAATTGGGGCCTCTGTGACTGCTGAGAAACATTTTCTCCAATCATGGTCAGAATGAGAATATATCTGGAACGCACATTAGTCATTTTTATTTTTGGACATGTTCTTGGGAGAAATCTTTTTTCTTCCAACAGATCAGTGATAAATTAAATGTGATTGATACCCCAAGGGCAGAATTGACTCTCTAATACTTGGGAGTTTTGGTGAGGGGTGGAAAATATACTTCTACATGGAATTCACAATTTTTAAATCTCTCAAGTAATGTAGTATATGTTTAATAATTGCAGACATTTTTATAGCAATGGATATATATCTGGGAATATTTTCTCAATGTGGCTGTAACATTACAACTCTTTTTTATTTATTTTATTTTATAAGAGAAATAATTGGGATTTAGTTGCTTCAAATTATATCTCTCAGATGTGTGCAGGTGATGTACTGGACAATTGTCAGAATTACAGTATCATTGACATTAATGCTGAGGTCAGAGGGGTGATAAACTTAATCGATTGTAATCACCCTTATAACTATTTAAATATGTGTAATGATTAAACACTAAAGTGCTCAGTAACATATTGATTAGTTTATGAAATTGCTCTGGGTAACCAGCTGTATCAGTTGAAATTCGAGACCCAACATACAATTTCTGTGTATATTTTAGGGGCAAGGAAATGGAATTTGTAACTAAACCTAATATTGTCTGTAAGAGTAGGAGCCAAAAAAGTGACCACATGAAGCATCTATATGTTAGCTGCCCAGAAACCCTCCCCCAAAGGTAAAAGCAGAGTTTTTCAATAATCTCTTTATACCCACTATGATATATGACATTGAGAGTTGGAACACCACTAAGTCCAAAGAAGAGAAATTATGAGGGTAGGCGAGAAACAAAATACTACATGTGTAACATTTCTATGCGGGACCACAGCACACACAAGGGACTGAAATGGAATCAAATGGGAAATGTTTGGACATATATTGACTCAGAGATGCAATAGGCAGATCATATAATAAGGTTGTTAAATAACCACAAAACCATAGAATACAATGTTGGAAGGTGTCCCACAGGTCATCTAGATCAACCCGTAGAAGGGCAGAAAATCTCAAACCCATATGTGGCTCATTGTAAAAAGGAGAAAAGGACAGGTCATCTAAAAGAGAGGAAGGTCTTGTGAACTAGTTGGAAGGATATGGAAAAAGAGAAATAAAAGGCTATAGTGGAATAATTGCTCTGCATTAGTTTAAAAAGATCTTTGAAGATAACAGGCTTCTTAAAAAATTAAGGAATTCTGGTGACCATGTCACATGTGATGTGGTGTGATGATAATCTCTGCTTAAGAAGAAGGGGCTGATGCAAAGACTATAGAAAATATCCAAATGACTTAACTTCTTTCCCAGGTGCTTTTCCACTATTCTCTGGAAGGTATTTCCAAATGGGAAACCCTTAGGATGATTGTCTTCCCTCTTTTCTTCTTTCTGATATTGCTCCTCATTTGGAGTACAAAAATAATCTCCTCAGCTTCCATAGCCTGCTCATCCACTCCATCTATGTAAGAAGATGTTGTATAATTCATCTTGGCATTCATTACTCACAAGTAGTTTACTTCCATGTTGAAGAACTTGAAAATTATTTAATCCAATGGCAATTTCCTATAATTTCATCTGTCCCTATCACTTTAGCCTCACCATGACCTACAGTCTCTATGCCTTTCAATATGTTGCCAGGCCATTATCCCTGTTGTACCTACATTCTCCTTTCTCTTGAATATTGACCCTTTAGCAAATCAGATCAATTTTTCACTCTCATCTTGAATTCTTTGCATCTTTATCCTATCACTGATGAGGGTTTGGGGTGAGAGGTGCTCGACACCCCAAAGTACCGACACCCCAAAGTACCGACACACCGGGTCCTGCCGAAAGGATTCGACTCAAGCTTTCTCAGCCAAGGGAAAAGATAAAGTTTGTTAAGAGTTAGCCAAATAGGCCTGCCCCAAGACATCCCACCCCTTGCGAGGCCTGTAAGGAAAGAGGGCCAGACTAATCTGAGCTAGATTGGATCTGACCAACCTCATGGAGGCAAAATGGAGATTATATACACAAAGATTGTGGGAGGGATTGAGGGGTGGTCTGGGGTGACCAGAGGAGGGGTCTAGGGAGGGACTTAAGGAGGAGCTTGAAGGGACTGGGATGAGGTCAGACTCCAGGGTGGGGGAAATAGCTGAAGGCTATATGGAAATGACAGACCATAAAGGGCTAGGGTAACAGAGCTAGGGTATAGATATTTTGATCAGGATTAAGGATGGGAAACAGGATTAAGGGTGGGAAACAGCTGGACAATAGCGGACTGGGCAAAGTAGGCATTTGGGCTTAATGGTTATAGCCTCAGGCCAAGGTCAGGTGGAGTGGGAGGATCAAGGTAGGCATTTGGGCCTAATGGTTATAGACTCAGGCCAAGGCCAGATCAAGTGGGAAGATTCAAGGAGAGTTCAAGGGTTCAAGGGGTTCCCAGAGACTGTGCCCTCATCATCACCACTCAGACATTTCCTCATTTCTCATCTGGTTGCACTCATTTTGGACTTCCTTATCTTCTCTACTATGGCTATCCCTTTTAGGGGTGTGTGTGTGTGTGTGTGTGTGTGTGTGTGTGTGTGTGTGTTATCTTCTCCCATGGACCAGGACTGTCCTTTTTTGGTTTGTTCATATTTTCATCCCTAGTTTAGCACAGTACCTGGCACATAGTAGGCACTTAAGAAATGTTTATTGACTATTAACCACTCATGCCAAACCCTAAATCTGTATTCTGTCTACCCTATTAAGGAGATAATGGATAGAGCTAGAGAAAGTATCAGGATCATATCTTGTTATCTAATCTCAATTGGGCAATCCTTTTACCACTCCCTAATTGATTCTGCTCTCCACAGCCTTTTATTGCTCCACAAACCTCCAACTATACCCTTCCCCCCACCCTATCAGCTGAGGCCCTAGTCTCGTACTTATCTTTCACCAAGAAATTCCTCTTTTCCTCATGTCCTCAAGTGACACCAGTTGCACTTCATCTCATAACTACTGACATTCCCTTTTTGATTGCAGGCTCTGCTGAAGTGGTAGCTAGTGTTCTCAGTAAGGACAACCTTATCTATATGCACTTGATCCCATCCCAACCCCTCCCCTCCCCTCCTAACCTATCATATTTCATCCTATCTCACTCATCTCTTCCCATCCCATTCCAAAAAATCCCATATTATATCTTCTTCTCTAGCATACTATCCCAACTATAATCTCCCTTTTGATGATCATCAATCTCTTCCTGTTTAGTGGTTCTTCCCTGCTGACTCTCTCATCTTCAAAAAACCTTCACTAGGTCTTACCGTCTTTGGTAACTAACCACCTGTAGGTCTTCTTTTCTCAGCCAAACTTTTTTTCTATTTTTAAAAATTTTTTTTAAATAGTATTTTATTTTTTTCCCCAGTTACATGTCAAGAAAACTTTTAGGATTCATTTTTATAAGATTTTGAGTTCCAAATTTTTCTCCTTCCCTCCCCTCTCCTCTGCTGAAAATTGTAGACAGTTTGATATAGTTCATATGTGTGCTAGCATTTAAAAATATTTCCATATTAGTCACAGTTGTGAAAGAAAAAACAGATCAAAAGAAAAAAAAACACAATAAGGAATAAAGTAAGTGAAAAAAATGCTTCAAGGGGCATTCAGAGTCCATCAGTTCTTTATCTGGGTATGGATAACATTTTCCTTCATGAGTCCTTTGTACTTGTCGTGGATCATTGTGTTGCTGAGAAGAGCTGAATCGTTCATAGTTGACCATGACACAATATTGCTAATACAGTGTATAATGTTTTCCTGGTTTGCTCATTTCACTTTGCATGAGTTCACACAAGCCTTTCCAGGTTTTTCTGAACTCTGCCTGTTCATCGTTTCTCATTGCTCAATAGTGTTCCATTATATTTACATACCACAGCTTGTTCAGTCATTCCCCAATTGATGAGCATCTCTTCAATTTCCAATATTTTGCCACCACAAAAGGGCTGCTATAAATATTTTTGCACATGTAGGTCCTTTCCCCATTTTTATGATCTCTTTGGGATACAGACCTAGTAGTGGTATTGCTGGATCAAAGGGTAGGCAGAGTTTGGTTGCCCTTTGGGCATAGTTCCAAATCGTTCACCAGAAAGGTTGGATCAGTTCAGAACTCCACCAACAGTATATTAGTGTCCCAGTTTTCTACAATGTATATGGTTTTCCTTTTCTGTCATATCAGCCAATCTTATAGATGTGAGGTGGTACCTTGGAGTTGTTTTAATTTGCATTTCTGTAATCAAAGGTGATTTAGAGAACTTCTTCATATGCCTATAGATAGCTTTGATTTCTTCATCTGAAAACTGCCTATTCATATCCTTTGAGCATTTTTCAATGGGGGAATGTCTGCCAAACTTTTGAAAAAGCCATCTATAATTAATACCTCAACTTCCTTTCCTCTTAACTCTCTTCAATCTGGCTTGTGCCCTCATCATTCCACTGAAACTGCCTTCTCCCAAATTACCAATAATCTCCTATCTGCCAAATCTAACAGTAACTTCTGATTCCTTCTCCTTGCTTTGTTACATTTGAAATTTGTCGCTGTCTGCTCCTGGGTTCTCTTTCCTCTCTTCATTTTCAGGACAATGCTTTCCACGTTGTTCTTCTACTGGTCTGATGACTCTTTCTAACTTCTTTGCTCAATCATTATTTGTGTTACTCCTCTGTCCACCAACTGTGGATGAACACCAGGGCTCTCTTGATCTCCCTTCTCTTTTCTCTCTACACTCTGTCCTGTGATGCCCTCATGAGATCCCATGGGTTCAATTACCATCTCTATAGAGATGACTTTAGATCTACATATATAGTCCTAGCTCTCTCCTGAACTGTAGTCATACTTTACCAAATGGGAGTACTGAAAGCACCTCAGATTAAGTGTGTCTGAAACATTATCTCTTCCCTTGAAGCAAGGGTTTTTAATCTTTTCCCCCCTTTTTTATATAATGGATACATTTGGCAGTCTTTGAACCCTTCTCAGAATGCTTGCTGCCTATATCCATAATTGAAGGAAATACTAAATTTCAATTATAAGGAAAATAAAGATTTATTTTTAATGAAAATAATGAAATATAAAAATAATGAAAATAAAGATGTATTTTTTCCCCATCCAAGCTCAAGGACTTCCTTAAATTTATCTACAAACCCATGGGATTCTGTGGACTTCATTTTAAGGACCCCTTCCCTAAATATGCACTTCATTCAAATTTCTCTGTTATTGTTGAGAGCACCTTGGTACCATCCTCAACTCTTGACTCACATTTCACACATCCATCTAGTTGCTAAATTTTATTATTTATATCTCTACATCTCTCATCAATGTACCCTTTTCCCTGTTTACATAGCTATCCTAGTTCAAGTCCTCATTATTTGTCTCCTAGACTATTATGATAGTCTCCTAAATCCATCCTCCATTCAGCTGCCAGTTATTTTTCCTATAATGAAGACATGATCATGTTACTGCCCTATTCAACAGATTTCAGTGGTTCCATATTATCTCTTGCTGTTCAGTCATTTTTAGTCATGATCAACTCTTTGTGACCCCATTTGGGATTTTCTTGACAAAGATGCTGGAGTAGTTTGTTATTTCCTTCTCCAGTTCATTTTACAGATGAAGAAATTGAGGGGAAAAGAGTTAATTGACTTTCTTGGGGTCATTCAACTAGAGATGTCTGAGGCTGTATTTGAACTCAGGTCTTCCTGACACGAGGCCCATACTCTATCTAATGGGACACCTAGCTGCCCCATAGGGAGAATCTTCCTTCCTTCCTTCTTTCATTCCTTCCTTCGTTCCTTTTTCTTTCTCCTTTTTTCTCTCTCTTCACTTCTTTGATATTACAGTGAAAGGAAGTGATGCTTTCATGAACCCCAAATATAGAAACATATTAAGGAATCATTGAATTGCTTTCTTGATCTCTCTAGGATCAAATATAAACCCTTCTTTCTGGCATTTAAAATTTGGTGTTAAAAAGTCTTCACTACCTGCTTTCTTCCCAACTTTGCAGTCTTTTAACACCTGACTCCCCTCCAAGGAGTCTAAGTTCAATTCTTTCCATACTAGCCTACTTGCTGCTCTAGGTACCAATATGCTTTCCCTCTTCACGTCTGCCTCTTTGAATTTCTAATGTTCTTTAAGACTCATTTCAAGTGCCATCTTTTTCATAAAGCTTCTCTTAGTTTTGTCAGAGGAAGGGAAGGGAATAAGCATTTATTTAGCATCTACTATGTGCCTGGCACTGTGCTAAGTCTTTTACAACTGTGATCTCATTTAATCCTAACAACAACCCTGTGAGGTAGGTACTGTTATTATCCTTATTTTGCAGTTGAAGAAACTGAAGTAAATAGAGGTTAAGTGACTTGCCCAGGGTCACACAACTAGTATACGTCTGAGGCCAAATCTGAACTCAAATCTTCCTGACTTCTGTGCCTGCTACTTCACCTTTCTTGGTTTCATTTGCATTCAGTACAAACTCCTAATCTCCTTTTTATCGAGGGCTTCCACTAACCATTATTTAATTTCCTTGTAAGGTAAGGATGTGCTGAAGCCAGCTCCCTAGAGCCAATTGTTAAACTTTTAGTGTAAACAAATACACCTGGGCAATCTAAGACCCTTACAGATCACAACTCAATATATTCTTTGATTGATTGTTTAAACTTAGGAAAGTATTAAAGAAAATGTTCATAATGCATATTAAACTTAAAAGTGTGTCTTATGTGCCTATTTTTCTTTCAGAGAGCTGGTTGTTAAACATTTACCAGCACACCCCAGTTTATAAGCCAACATGACTAAAAACATAAAGACTGTTTACCACTCAGTTGTGGGCCAGAGACTCTCAGTCCAAGGATGAATCAAAATGGAAGACATGTAGGAAGAAAAGCTAGTTAGAGGGGCCCATTGTATACCAGAAGTATTCATTTATTCCCTTTTGTGTAGTGAGGAGTCTTCAATTCAATGTGGGTTGTATTTTAATGACCAGTAGGGACTGTGCAGTGTCAAAACAATAAGGTATGGCCCTTGCCAGGTCATGGGCTTTGATCTAAACCAGAGACACAGAAACAAATGGTAAGGAGATAGGCAATATAAGTAACCTATGATTCATTAAAAAAAAAAAAAAACTTTTCAGAATATGTAGTAGTTTTTCCTGCTTCATGGCAAGCCAGCTATGGGGAGTGGGGGTGGGGTAGTCTTTGGAGTCAAGGAAGATCCTTCTATGAAAGTTTTAAGAGAGGATTTTAAAAAGGAGAGGAAAATAGTGAGATCACCCATAGAGTTACACAGGATGAGATTTGTGCTGTTATCAACCGATATTACACAAAAAGTCTGGCCCTATTTTTCTTTAAATACCTCACTCACCCCCTATAGGGGAGTTCCATAATTGCCTATAACAAGTCTTCCAGTTTTATAGCCAAGTCTATCGCAGTGGGTTTCGTGGGGTAGTAATTACAGTTCAGATGGCACCAGTATTGAAAATCCTTACTTTTCCGTAGGTTTCTAACCTTCACCAGGAACAATAGAAGTATCCAATTAGATAACAACTCCCTGAAACCCAAGACATGATACTTCACCTCAAGATCATTTGCAGCAGAACAAAGTATAGCCTCTTAGTAACAATTCATCAGTAGGCTGATAATGACTTTTCAACAAAAAGTCTTTCTCTTTGGCAGTGGCCCCATTGTTATCTTGGGCAATTCCATTAACTTTTACTATTCAAGTTTTGTACCATTTGTTCAATTTAATGGAATTCAATAAATATTTACTAAACACCTACTATGTGCAAGGTAATGTGTTGGAGAGGAAAAACCCCAAAATAAAAAAAAAAAAAGAATCCTTCTTCCTTTCAAGAAACTTACATTTTATCCATTCTACTTGGGAAATAAATAAAACATATGCCCAAGTAATTAAATGCAAAATTATTTCAAGAGTGAGTTGGGTTACAGTGCTAACATTTAAAGGGGTGGGGTAGGGAGCAGGGCGTTAGCAAAGGCCTTATCTAGGAGCTGTGCTTTGAAAGAAGCTAGGGGATTCTAGAGGAAACCGGTGAGAGGGGGTGTATTATAGATATGAAGGACCACAAAGGCACAGAATCAGGGGATTCTAGGAAATCTAGGATGTCAGTTTGACTGCAATGGAGAACATATGAAAAGGAGTAATATTAAATAAGCCTGGAAATGTAGGCGGGAGTCAGATTGTATAAATGTTAGGCTGAGGACTTTTTTTCCTTAGAGGAAATAATGGGGTGTTTTGATCAGTTATGTGCTTTAGAAATATCTATTTGGCACTTGTGTAGAGGAGAAAGAGAGGGAAGGCAAGAAAACCACTGGCTGAGTATCCATTACAGCTCTGAGGCAAAGGGGAATTTGAGAATTGAGGGAAGGGGTAGAGGATGGGTGAACAACCATTGAAGAAATCAACGAGAATATGATGACTAGGCATCACTTGCTTGATTTCTGCCCTAGGCCCACCTTGACTTCCTGGAAAAAAGTGTCAACCATAAAAAAGTCTACTTCCAGCATCAGGTACTCTGTCAGACTTTGGGAGGAAACCCATGTCCGCTGGTGACTATCACAGCAATGCCTGAATCTAACAGCAGTGACCACCTGCAGCAGTTCCGTGAGTAAAGCAAGACTCTCCCTCCACCCCCACCCTACATCTGCTTTTTTCTCTTCCTCTTATTCTTTGTCTACTACTGCTTTGGTTTTGCTACTTTTTCTATTCTTTTCTATTACTCAAAGATTCCGTGTCTAGTGTCCTTAGAAGTGAAGATCATGTTTAAACCAATGGAACGTATAAAATCCCTCTATGTACTGTGAGTTTGTAATAAAAAGATAAAGAATGCAATTAGTCATTGGATATATGAATTTAAAGTTCTCACTCACTAAATTATTGTCCTAGATTTACCTCTTAGGTCCCATTACATATATCAATCTATCTCAAATGTGCTTATTGATGACTTTATCTTTATATCAGTCATTTTCCACCACAACCTTTCCTGATGGAACCTTCCCTTATACAAAGTATGCATACACATATACTCAAACATTCGCTCACAAGTAGAACCTCCAATACAGAGACTGTGACAATATATACAATATTCTGTCCTCCTATACCCTCCCTTCCTCTGCTACATAGGAGCTTCATTTTCTCTTCTATGAGACCTTAACTTTTTCCCCAGAGTTCACCATCTTTTTAGTGATGTTTTCACTGATGGGGGTGTTGTTACTATGTGTATTGTTGTGCATTATGTGTATTGTTCTCTTGATTCTTTGAATTTTAGTTTGTATCAGTTCACACAAATTTTCCCACTTTTCTCCAAATTCCTCATATTCACCATCGAGAAAAAGCAGAACTGAGTATCAAGCACTAATATACGGGAGCACAATCACACATTTCACAAAAGATGATTCTGACGAAATAACTCTAAGGAAAGAAAGCTATATAGAGCGTTTATTTCCTTTTCCTATGGTCAAAGTTGGACTAGAGAAGAGACAGGACACATTTACACAGGATTTCATACACTGTGGAAGGAGGCCTGTATCCTATTTGATTGCTTCCAACCAAAGCCTTGCCAGAACTTTGCATTCTTTCTTTAGAGATCTGTTTGGCAATATGTATAATTTTTAAATTTTGGGGAGTGGGGTACATAGAGGAGGAAAGAGAGCCAGAGATAGATACATTCAAGATTGGAGAAGGCTAACCTAAAATTTGTCTTTGAGCACATATGTATTGGACCGGTAATTGGTTAAGGTTTGAAAATTACTGCTGGTATTATTCCAGGCTCCGTGATAGATAGGACCACAGAAACAGGATGAGAAATACCAAGAGGTTTCTGTGCGGGGAGGGGGAAGTCTGAGAAAAAACAGTTAATTTATCCCCTAAAGACACAGCCTTACCTGATGAGGTGCTAACTGCATTCAGGTGACTCATTGGTGATATGAAATGTAATTTCTCACACCTCATCAGCATTTGACAATGGATGCTTAACAACCTGGCTAATCAACAACGGATTATACCATCTGAATTAATGAGGCACTAAAATGCTCTAATGAATAATGAGGGAATTTTCAAAAATTCTCTTATGTGTTTTATCCATTTAAGAACAATTTGTGCCCTAGTCACAGTTCCCTCTGCTTGGCAGATGAGTGGGGCTGGGGAGCTAAAGAATGGAATCATTGCAGGGCTGCCTGCAGTGAACAATTATTTACCTAAGCATGTTGTCCTCCACAATCCCTGCTCTGTGGCAATAAATTCAAAGGAAAAGGGTAGGAGGGCCCTCAATCAGTTAGCATCCAAGCATTTATAAAATACTTACAATGTGCCAAGGATTGGGGATATAAAGAAATGCAAAAATTCCCTAACTTCAAGTAACTTACCTTCTAACGGAGGAGACAGCATGTTAACATCTAGGTACATAGAAGATCCATACAAAAATAGATTGAAGGTAATTTGAAAGGTGAAATCATTAGAAACTGGAAGTCGGGGGGGGGGGGGCGGTCAGGAAAGACCTCCTGCAGAAGGTGGGCTTTGAGCTGAATCTTGGAAGAAGCCAGAGTATTAGGAAGCAGAGGTAAGGGGTCAGAGCATTTCAGGTATGGAAGACAGCCAGGGTAAAGACAGGGAATATGGATAGAATGTCTTGTTCTAGGACATTGGAGTGAGCCAGTGTAGAGTATGTGGAGGGAAGTAAAGTCAAGAAGACTGGACAGGTAAGAAGGGGCCAGATTGTGAAGTGCTTTAAATGTCAACTTGTTGTTTTCTGTTGGGTTGTTCAGTTGTTTTGGTCATCCTACTCTTTGTGACCCCATCTGGAGTTTTCTTGGCAAAGATATACTGGAGTGGTTTGCCATTTCTTTCTCTAGCTCATTTTACAGATGAGGAAACTGAGGAAACAGGGTTAAGTGACTTGCTCAGGGCTGGTTGGTTGGTTGTTGTCCTTCATTCTTCAAGAGGACCAAAATGACATCATTATATTGGAGTCAAAGTACAGTGTGTCCTAATGTGGCTGATCAGACCAATATGAGCTCGGAAAGCTCTACCACAGGTCGGGCACAAATAGTCCTAGATGAGGAATTGAGGCATACAGGATTAAATGACCTGCCTAGGGTCACACAGCTAGTAAGTGTCCGAGGCCAGATTTGAACTCTGGCTTTCCTGACTCCAGGCCCAGAACTCTATTCATTTCCCGACCTAGCTGCCCTTTAAAGGGATAAGGAGTCAATAGAGCTTATTGAGCTGAAAGAAATTTTATAATGAGAGGTCGTTGTTGTTGTTTGTCCTTAATTCTCAATGAGGACCATGACACCAAGAAGGTAATGCTATGACTTGCATGTGAATTGGATTTAAGTGAGAGAGGGCCTTACAAAGTCACTATCTTCATTTTCTCCTCCAGAGCCATCTGGAGGATCATATGATCAGACCTACGCTCTGGAAAAATCACCTTACTGCAACTGAGGTTCCCTTTTCAGTGGTCCAGGCTGATCCAGCCTAGTGTAGAACAACTGATTGTGAGTCCTGAGCACTCTGCCACTGTGTAACTTGGGCAACCAACTTAATCTCTGAGTCTCACTTTCTTCTCTTCTACATGATTGGTCACTAAGGTGTTCTAACATTTGATTATACTTGTGAGCTTTTTAATGTTATAAAATATTACTATGATGATGATATTATTATAGTTATTAAACAAATCACTTTTATTTAAAGGGGATGGATCTGAGGGAACTTGTTTTTGATACTCTGGCAGATAGATGATTTCATTAGTGGGGCCTCTTTCCATCAATACAATCATAACTCCTTTGTTCCTTCACATCCTGTGCCAACTCTTCTGAATCTTTCCATTAAGACCTTCAGAAAAGATCCACTTTTGGTGTTTTTACTATCCTGATGGTAATAATGTAACATTCAATCTATTCATCTCTTATCTCTCGTTTTTGTGAAATGGTAACTGTTTTCTGTGCGCAGAGATGAAGATAGAGACTTCATTGATATAGAGAACTCCCAGGGGATAAAACTCCCCTTACCGATGCAGGCCAGCATTTTCATTGTGATTTAGAGCCTTAGAGAGTTGCCTAGAACACTGAGGATTTCAGTGACTTGCCCAGAATCACCCAGCCAATATGTATCAGAAGTGAGAGATATAATTATTTCTCTCTTGTATTGATAACTAATTATTCAATCAGGATCAAGGTTTTTCCCCTTTTCTACTTCCTCATCAGAAATCAATCAGTGTGGGAAATCTTTCTCAAAGACTTACTCAGCCAGGATCACTAAGATCCAATCAAAGAAAGAGAAATTCTAAGTTTGGGCAAATGGGTGGATTCCTGCTCGTTTTGTTTGCTTAGGTCTGGGAAAATGTGGGTTCTCTGTTTTGTCATACGGGTGATATGGAAATCAATAAGTCTTTTTGACCAAGACTTGAGTGATCCAAGTCAAGCACCTCAAGACCCTCATTGGAATATAACCCACCTCTTATTACGGGGGCCATCTCTAGCGGTCCTGATCTATATCTTGCCACTGGACCCAGATGGCTCTGGAGGAGAAAGTGAGGCTGGTGACTTTGCATAGCCCCCTCTCACTTAAATCCAATTCTCTTGCGAGTCATGGAATCACCTCCCTGATGTCATGGTCTTCTTTGAGAATGAAGGACAAACAACAACCTCTCATTATAATATTCATTATCTCATTAATTTTTAACCAATCAGAGTTGATTGCCATCCTCAGGGACAGCTGCTCTTCCAAGGGCATATAAACTGTGAGCCTACCATTATGAGGGGTCTTTGGCATTCTAAAGTGCTACTGAACTCTCTTTATTAATAAACATGCTAGTTTTATTAATAAAATGATTACATTAACCAGAAACCATGTCTCTCAAACCTTTTAAATGTCACAGAAGTGAGATTTAAACCCAGGTTTACTAGGTCAAACGTCAGTTATAATGCTGCCTCTTTGAGCATACTCCTATTTTTAAGTATTCCTTTTAGGGAATTTCTCTTGACCAATCCATCCTTGAGGATATGCTACAGCTTTATTGTACCCAATATGCACCTTTCCATTATTCTTTGGGTTACTTATACTTTTAATTCTTTTGAGATTGTGTTCTGTGGATCATATCCAAAATAACATTCTGGGAGAATAACGATGTTCAAAAGACACAATTAAGACATCTATACTTTTTTGGGGGAGGGAGGCTGATTAATAAATATTGAAGTGGCCAATTGGTTTATAAAGTTTTTCTAAAACAAGGTTTCCAAAAATCTTTCACAAGCTGTTATATTAATCAATTGAGAATTATATTTGCTGCCTCTATAATTCTACTTTCATTATGAAGAGAATTAGAGTGTATCATCTTTGTCATCCTGAGCATATGAAGCTCTCCTCTCTTTGCTCTACTGTAAGTTGGCCTACAGAGATTACCCATGGAATTTTGTTTCCTTATTTACATAGCATATCAGTATTGAAAGTGTGTACAGGGCCCAGACTCAAAAAAATACAAGGAGAGTTCCACCAAGGTGTTTTAGCTGAATCAAAAATCTCTGGTCTGCATTGCATATGCAGCTAATAATCATTCATCACGAGAGGGGTTAGGCCCCAGAGTAACTAAAGGGAGGGCAGTATTAAAGGCTGAGGATAGAGGGTCATGCAGAGAAGGCTGAGGGAGAGGAGATAACCTGGAGGACTTTCTTGAGAGTAGATGCTTTCCTGGCCTTTCCCCTGTATTTTAAGTATTTAGGCCTTTCCCACCCTCAGAGGCAGACCTTGGGAAAAACTCAGGGTCTCAGGACAAAAGTCATACTTTTCTCCAGCCTGTGTCCTCTTTTTTTCCAGTCCTAAGTGGCCCTGAGTTACAAGGAGGGATGGGATAAACTGGTACCCTCTTACTATTAAAAAAAAAAATTTGTAGAATACTAATCTATATTTAACACTGTTTTGCAAAAGTATTTTCTTCTGTTATTTCACTCATGTATATGTGCTCTGCTTCCCAAAAAGCTAGACAAGAACCTTCTTGAGGTTGGGGACAGTGCTTTTTGTGTCTTTTCTATCTCCTCATGATGTTTGCAACTGCTCTCTGAACTGTACCTATGTGCTATTGTTCAGTCTTGTTGGACTCTCTGTGACCCCATTTGGGGTTTCTTGGCAAGGATATTGGAGTGATTTGCCATTTCCTTCTCCAGCTCTTTTTACAGATGAGGAAACTGAGGCAAACAGGGTTAAGTGACTTGCCCAGAGTCACATAGCTAGTAAGTGTCTGAGGCCAGATTTGAACTCAAAAAAAGATGAGTCTTCCTGATTCCCATTCCAGTGCTCTATCCACTGTGCCACCTGGCTGCCCCATGTACCTACATGTAGGATTTTAATATTCTGGGCAAGTCACTTAACATTTCAGCTTTCCTGTCAACTCTTTTAGACTGTAAGTTACAAGAGAAGGTTCCAACCTGCATTGTTAGAGGGAGTTTTCTCATCCTATACAAATGAAATCATAGGTCCAGTCTCTATTCCATTACCCCAGCTAAAAATGATTTAGTGACCTTAACACCAGAACACAGAAATCCTCCAAAGCTAGAAACATTCTAGATGGATAGAAAAGAGTGCCTATAACAATTATCCATGGTTCTTAAGCTCCTATATATAAGAACTACATATAGTACATATAAACACTATTAAGATCCTACATGTAGGTTCTACATGTAGTACATTTAGGCACTATTATAATGGTAGGTATATATACCACATATAGTACATATAGAAACTGGGAAGATCCTACATATAAGTTCTACATGTAGTACATCCAGGCACTGTTAAGATCCTCTGTATAGGTACTACATGTACAACATAAGGCACTATTAAGATCCTACATATATGTACCACATATAGTATATGTAGGCACTATTAAGTTCCTACATACAGGTACTACACATAGTAAATACAGGCACCATTAGGATCCTACATATAGCACATATAGGCATTGTTATTATGTATGGACTACATGTAGTCCATACAGACAATATTAACATCTTCTATATAGATACTTAATAAACACAGGTGTTTCAACAATCTGGCTAGCAGCTGTTGTGGGGTTGAAAGACCAACACAACCCCAACAACAAGCACACTACCAGCACGCTGCAAAAGCCCAGGTTCTTTTGATCTGCTTTAGTAAGGAAAGCAATGTTAAGGGGTTGACAAGCTTACTTTAATTCAGCACACAAATACCATTCACTTAGTTCAGGGGAAAAAACCAGCACCCTGAACTTCGGAGCAAATACAAACAAATTACAAACATCGACAGACGGACCAAATACAGATTCATAGTTACCAACATCTAAGTTCAGCCTGGGAGCTCATAACAAGGGCTGGCCCAGAGTCACTAATGCCACCACAGCTGTGGGTGAGAGCTCTGGAAAAGAGAATGCCAACCCCTCGTTTTATATCTTTTTCAGGGTTAAGGGTGAGTCACATATGCGACTCACCCACATGACCTAGAATCATCACAAAGAGGAGACTTAAACTCATGTGGTCCAAAAAGCCTCTGATTCCCAAACATGCCACTCAAACTGATGTGTAAACTAGGCCCTCCCCTGAGGCAAGGGGGTCACCAAGGACTCCCAAATCTAATCAAGGAAACAAAGGCCAAACTCCTAAAGGGCACTTGGTTGAACTGAGTGCTAAGAGCCCATTTTGTTTACCGACACAATGGGTGATTGTTATAGCCACTCTTTCTATCCATCTAGGATGTCTCTAGCTTTGGAGAATCTCTGTTTTCTGGTTCTAAGGTCACTAAAAATTTTTTAGTTGAGATTATGTATTAGAGGCTGGACCTATGATTTCATTTGTAGAGGATGATAAAACTCCCTCTAATAATGCAGGTTGGTACCTTCTCTTGTAACTTTTAGTCTTAAAGAGTTGACAGGGACGCTGAGTTGTTAAGTGATGCCCAGAGTCGTACCTCTTCTGCATATCAGGACTTAGACCCAGGTTTTCCTGACTTTTAGGACTGTTTTCTATCTTATACTGTTCTGTCTCTCCAGTAGAGTAAGACAGATGGAAATTATTCATATCTGGGTAGTTACTCCCAGTCTCCAGTGGGTGGCCTTTTGGGGTCCAGGGGGGGTAATGCTTCAGGTGGACACTAGAAGGAAGCTGAGAGTCAGTGACAGGTATGAGCAGCTGCTATTTAAGGTACCTAGATTGTAAGCTCCTTAAGAGCAGGGACTATTTTTTGTCTCTTTTTATATCCCCAGAGCTTAGCATAGGCCTGGCAGTGGTAGGTGCTTAATCAGTATTCATTGATTAATAGATTTTAGCTTGAGGGCCTTATTTAGACAGGCAAAAGGTCTGTTTCCAGTTCATTTTAACAAAATGCAGAGCAGATATGGAGGCAAGATTTAGCATATCATTGAAAATGCCAAAGAAGGTGTTGTCCTTAGGAGAAAAATTAAATTAAAAAAAAAAGAAGAGTTAGATGGAAATCATTTGAGATCAGTTGGGGAGCACCCATTCAGATATCTTCTAATGATAAGGCCAAATTTGGGGATAGTAAGGTTGTCCTTTCCTCATCCCTTCAAGTCATACCCCATCACTGTGACCACCTTTTCAGTTGCTATAGAGTAATTAGGACTCAGTAAACTCCAACTTTCCCTATGATGTATTTGTGCAATATTTATAAAGCAAAAGGAAAGCCAAACAATTGGAACAGAAATACCACCTACTACCGAAAACCAATCAACCAAGCCTGTAAAGCAGAAATAAAACCACTTAACTCCCCCTGAATCACAGAATGGTATGTATTGATTGAGCAAGGGGAAAAGCAGAGGAGCAGAGAGCTCAAAACTTTTCTGCCTCCAGGCTTTCCTCTGGGTCAGCTTAAATGGTCTCTTATGTGCTTAGCTCTTCCCAGAGACTACTTTAGCTCCAATTTGGGGTTATACTTGGCTGAATTGGGTTGGATTTCCGTTGTCCTTCAGTGCCTAACACTCATCCTTTAGATGGAATTATTTGGCTGCTCTACAGTTTTCCACCTATTTTGGATTATTGTTTCAGTCTTATTATAGAAAACCAATAAGAATGACTATAGCTAAAGAGCTAGAAACCTCAGGAGAATTGGACTCCCATGGTTTGGCCCCTGCTTCTTCAGTCAGCTCCCACGTGGTTTCCTCTGGAATGAAGTTGCAGGCCCAGAGTCCTGACCTGGGGAATAGTAAATATAATTTATTGATGACTTTCTTCTATTTCAAGGACTCTGGGGTCTCACAGAGGTTTTTATTTTCATTTGATTTACTTTTAAAAAGGTGTTAAAAATAAGATGTTTTCCTGGAAACATTTAGGCCGTTCTTATCAACACATATATATTCAATTCTATTTTACAGTCAGATTTGCCCTCTCTGCCCTTTGGAATTTTTATTATTTGTAAAACCTGAGTCTGTGGCCTACGTTCTATATCAACTGCAGGAGACTTGTCCATCTAATGTAGGGGTAGTTTGACAACATAGTTCACATAGAGGCCCAAGAGATGAAATGTTAGTAATTCATAGAATTGTCAGAGATGTAATGGATCTTAAAATTAACCAATCAACAAGCAAATATTAATCATCTGCTCTGTTCCAAGTACTGTGCTAGGGACTGGGAATAAAAATACAAAATGAATCAGTTCCTGCCTTCCAGGAGCTCACAGTCTAGCCAGGGTAAGCAGTATTCACCTATATTGATATATGACATGGAGTAATAATTAAAAATAAGGCTTCAAGTAGAAGATGGCACTGAGAGGAATTGAAAAGTCTGAGAGGGTTTCTGGATAATTAATAATCAATTTATTAATTAGGCTAGCTGATAATAAATTGATGGTAAGTGATTGCTCTTGGTAACCAAAGACAAAATCATGGAGATCACTTATTGCTTAAATACCTTAGGAAAAGGAGGTACCATTGACAGGTGAAAATCAACCCTGATAAGCGAACAATTAATTGGGGGTAGACATTAATGAGAAGGTGGGCTAAAAGTCTTTAGCTCCCTGCTGAGAATGTGACTTGATCATTCAACTCAGCTGTCTCCAGCAGTCTGGACAAAAACATCCATCTCTACTCACACCACTCTGGTTACTTTTCTCCTTCATAAGCTGGGTCATCCTAGACCACAATGGGGGCAGGTTGTACAAGGGCATAGATTTACTTCTTAAGGGCAAGGGCAAGAATTCACCTAGATTAGATTCTGTTTGTAAGGCCTTCTAGTTGGGTGGGGTCTCACCACATTGCAGATCCTGTGCCCAGAGGATTTGGGCAATCTCATCTATCAGCAATGTCTTTCAGAGACGGACTGACTAACTGATCCATAGGGATTGGTCCGTGAATGTGGAAATAGAAAGGAAAAATCTTGATCCTAATTTAATAAATGGTTATTAGTATAATAGAAAATAATCACTTCTGTCAGTGCTTAAAAGAAACTTTTAAGAATCTAGGGTAGAAGGGAGTATATTCCAAGCATGCAAAACTTACAAGGCAAAAGCACAGAACTGGGAGATGGAGTCCAATGTTTGAGGACCAGTAAGAAGGCTGGCTTGGCGAGTGTGAAGGAGAGTACTTCGTAACAAGACCAGAAAGGAAGGTTGTGGCAAGACGATGAAGAGCTTTAAATGACAAGCAGAGGAGCTTCCTATTTGATCCTAGAGGTAATAGATTCACTGGAGTTTGAGTAGGGGAGTTACCTGATCAGACTTGTACTTCAGGAAAATCACTTTGGAAGCTGTGTGTACGGAGAAACTGGAGGGTGGGGGAATAATAAATCTAGCTAAAAGGTGATCAGAGTCTGTGCTAGGTATTGGCCTTGTGAGTTGAGAGAACCTCTCATTTTACAGATGTGGGAACTAAGGCCCTGGTAGTTAAAGATGCTTAGGTTCACACAGTTATTTTGTGACAGCACTAGCATCAGAGTCTGTATCTTTTGATTCTGAATCCATAACTCCTTTCATTATACCAGAGGACTGATGGCACTTGCTGTCTTTTTTAGTGGGACAGAGGAGGCTTTGTTGTTATTGAAAGCTTTCTGGAAGAAGTTGAATTTCAAGAACAGGGTAGGTATAAAGGAGAGAATAAAGCAATGAAGAGGAATAGAACTTAGAATATTATAAGATTCTAAGAGTGTAGGTAAAAACATGCCAAAGGTGGTAGTGAGAAGAATTAACTGAATACAGGTAACTGGATGTCAGGCTACAAAGAGTGGGGCTTGGGCAAAAGAATGGGATAAAGTGGTTTTGGGAGGGCTGAACAGGGACCTTCAGCACAGACACCATATGTGAGGGACATTTTGTTTTTTAGCTCTTTATGTGATTATTCTTGTCACTCTTTTGATTAATGGAGTTCTAGAATGGCTACCTTTATCTCGGTTAAATCTGTTAATATGCAAGATGTTAATAAGCAGTTTGAGTATAGCAGGTTCCTTGAATATCGAAGTTCCTTTAAGTTTAAGAAGTTTTACTTTACTTTAACGCTCTTATTCCCTTTAAAGATGGGGAAGAGGGAGGATAGAGAAATGATGAGTTCATGAGGCACCCTTTTGGGTGAGAGCTCAGAGATGGTGCCCTATATGAGCCACAGCTACCTTCCACAGCGTCTCCTGGTCATTGGAGCCAGTCATGGGAACCTGTGTTTTTTGTAGCAACAAGCCTTTCTTTGGTAGGATTCTTTATGAATGATGGTGTGGTGGTCTCATCTTGCTCCACCATCTCCCAAGTTCTTCCAATAGAGTATATTATTATTGGGTATGGGCCATCCTCATGTTCTTTTCTTTACATATACTTACAATCA
The DNA here is from genome assembly GCF_011100635.1 of Trichosurus vulpecula. Classification (NCBI taxonomy): domain Eukaryota; kingdom Metazoa; phylum Chordata; class Mammalia; order Diprotodontia; family Phalangeridae; genus Trichosurus; species Trichosurus vulpecula. The sequence continues at coordinate 127,210,725 of NC_050580.1, read as the reverse complement.
CCTTCTTCCTCTAATAAGATTTTTATATTTTCTTTCTTTCTTTTCTTTTTAGATTTTTATATTTTAAGAAGATTTTTGGCATCTTTCTTTCCTTGGAAAGGGTTATTAAGGTATTCTGAGACAGCTTAGTAGAAGGAAAGCTGTGTTAGACATCATAGAATCACAGATTTAGAATTGGAAGAGATGTGAGAGGTCATTAACTCTATCCCCTTCATTTTCAAGGTGAAGAAGCTGAGTCCCAGAGAAAAGAAATGAGTTTCTCAGGGCAACATAGCCAGTAAGTGTCTGAAGCTAGATTTGAACTCAGGTCTTTCTAATTCCGAGTCCAGTACTCTTACCCATTGGACTACTTAGCACTATCCACCTGAATATAATAATGCTTTTATTACCAACCTTACATGGCTATTTTTTGGGGGAAAATCTCACCTTGTAAAGCACAGAAAATTATAAAAAGAGGTCTAATCAGACCTTTACTTCCTGATAATAACACTGATCATAGTTAATGACTTTTGAAAGGAAGGGTATATTTGTTGATATACTTTGCTATTGATTTCTAAGATGATAGTTTCTTTTTAGCTGGCCTCATAATAGACTTTGTTATTACATCAGACTTCTCTCTCTCTCTCTCTCTCTCTCTCTCTCTCTCTCTCTGTCTCTCTCTTTCGCTGTCTCTCTCTCACACTCTCTCTCTTGCTCACTCTCACTCTCTCAACACAAGTAAAGAATACTAATCATTTTAGAGATCAGATAGCAAAGTATACATATATTTTGAGAGAGAGACAGAGAGAGAGAGAGAGAGAGAGAGAGCGCCTGCCTTCAGGTGTATCCAGAGTCAGAGGATGTGGGAAGGATGATTAATCAAACATAGGAGACTGAGGATGTGCAAGAAACAGGCTATGTAGGAGGGGAACCATGAAAAAGGATTGTCAGGAAAACTCAGAGTTGAGGGAATATACAGTAAGATATTAGTCATATCTATGTATTTCCATCTGACATATGTATATATGTGTGTATGTATATATGTACATATACACACATGTATAGGCTCTAAAGCAACATTAATGCAACATTCTACATAGTCATCACCAGAGAAAGGGAGCTTACTCATTGGTATTTGTTATTAGCAAAAAATGTCAATGTTTCATTAGAAATTCTCACTCTTAAGTGAATGCTTGTTGACTGACTCACTAGTGACTGAGATGGTAGGTCAGAGGCAGAGAAAGAAAGATTGGGAGAAGGTAGAAGGGAGGGGGTGGATCTTCTATTTTTGCAGCTAGAGTTACCTCCTCTCTACATTGATTACACCTTAAAAGTGTGTAGTCTAACCTCTTTGTATTCCTGGAGGTGAGATATCTTGGTCCGTGGTTACAGCCTCCAATTGCTCATACTTTGCTCTTCATAGGGGGTTGCATTTGTAGTTGCTAAAAGAGAACCTTTCTCTTTTCCTTTGCTTAAAATTATTCTTACAAAGAAACATTCTGTTCAGCCTGCCATTATGCTAAAAGCTTTTTCTTGGAAGACAATAGCTGTTCTCAGAAAAAAAAGAAAAAGGAAAAAAAAAAGATTTATACAGGGTCCCACGGGTGTAATGAGCTACCGTGCTGCACCTGCCTCAGGTTTGGAGTTGTCACTCAGAAGTGGTTTTAAATTAGAATGAAGTGGAAAAATATAGTCATGGAACTTCCCTTTGGTCACCTATGCAGTCAATTCCCAACTTCTCTGGCCTTTGTATTATCTTTTCGAAATGCCTTCTCAGATAAGGACAAACAGAACTGAAGGTGATAGTGGGAGACAAAGTGGAATGACACCTTCAGATTCACAGAAATGTTCCTTAGGAGATAGTCCAAATGCTTTCATAGCTGGGTATCATGATGGCACCCCTTCCTTTGGCCTCTAACTAGGATACCAAGAAAGATTATGAAATAGACCAATCATATGGCCTTTGTTATCCTTGGTCCTTGACTTGCTCTCTTTTGTACTCTTCAGGCATCCAGAGAATCATAGGGATGGGCCCTGGAGTGGCATCTTAGATGTCAGTGAATCCAATCGTCTCATATTAAAGAGAGACAAATTTTGGGTCAAGGAAGTACAGCAACTGAAAGGAAATCATCCAAGTAAACTGTAGATCCAAGGCTCTCAAACCCATTTCTGTCACTAAGCCAGGAGTTCTGTATCTTTTTTGTGTGTCATGGACACACAAAGCCCACGAAACCCTTCTCAGAATAATGGCCTATTGCCTAGAATTGCCTAGTTGAAAGAAATGATCATTTAGATATTAATTAAGGAGAGCCAGAGTGATTTGGGTTTAAGGCATGGTCCTTAAGAAAGAAATCTTACCTGTAAATCCCAAGTTATTCTGCAAAATTTCAGTGATCAAAATTTATATTCCTTTGGGCACATCACCCATAGCAGCCACCATAGAGAGTCCTAGAGTAAAGGACACCAGAATTCAAGAACTCTTCTCCCCTTAATATTCCAGACCAAACTTCGAGCAGGAGCATTTGCCAACAATCTATCTTGTGGTCACTGACATTGCAGGAACATGAAAAAAGTCACTAACCGGAGCTGCTCACCAACACAACAACTAGATGGGGATTATACTGAAAATCTTCTAGGCTGCTATGTTCTAAAGCAGATTCCTTGTTGACAGGTGAGATCATGATGTAACATCAAAAGAAATCTAGTTTGTGGATTCCACCATATTCTTAGTTTGGATCATGGGAAGGTAGATTTAGAATTAGAGGAGATCACAGCAGTCATCAGATCCAAATCCCTCATTTTACAGACAAAGAAACTGAGGCCTAGGGATGTGAAGTTACTCTCCCAAGGTCAACAAATAGAAAATGTCAGAGTAGGAATTCAATCCTAGGCCCTCTGATCGTAAAAGCAGCATTCTTTCTAGGACATTTTCCCATTAGTCTATAAGGTTCATGAGGATAGCCAGTCTCTCTGCATCCAGCTCCATGTCATATTATTCCTGACTGTCTGTAGCACAGAGTAGAAATCCAAGCCTCTAGTCCCTGCTTTTGTACCCCTGGAGTATGTGTATGAAAGCAAGGAAAGTGAGGGGGAAGGGAAAGTCGGGTAGAAGGGGTATCAACCAGGGACATAAAGGAGCACTGAAGATAAACATTTCCTGCTTCATGATCATGCCAAGCACCAAAGCCAGCTCCAAGGAACCTTACCTTATTCTAGCCTGCAGATGGTTGAAATTAGACATAGATTTCATCAAACATTATTTTTAAAGTTCTCTATTAAAGGGGATTAGGGGGAGTAATACTGTTGAATATACCACATATTCATTCAGATCTAAAAAATGACAAAAGTATTTGACAATGGGGAAAGCAGAATAATCACCAGGCAATCTTGAGTCACCCACTCAAAATTCCTTTCGCCTTTGTACGAGATGCATCTACCACAAATGGAAAACAATAGAAACTCAAACACAGAACTAAGTTGTTACAGCACATGCATAGTTTTTCTTATTGGATTCTGAAATAATGGTCTCTGATTATGGTATTTATGATAATACCTTTTCCTTAATAAGAATCAAGATGATTATTTAAAAAAAAGAAGTTAATTAAAGTGTAATTTTCTACCATCCAAGTTCTTGTCTCTCCAAAAACCTATTCTTGGACCTTTGCATGAGTCTGTGGACCCATAACTAAGAACCTGTGCTCTAAGCCAATGTTCTTCCCACCCCCATCCTCTCCCAATATATCAGACTCTTTCCAGTGCCCTTCTTCTCTTCAATTCCTGCTTGCCAAAATCTGCCCTCAGGAACACATCTGATGAATAAATTCATGCTAATGTATAAACAACCTATATTACTTATATAATACTTACCTCTCGAGGTGGTATTTATCATAGACTTTTACAGCCAGCCTAGTCCTTGGGGATTATTGAATGCAATCTCCTCATTTTACTTTGTGTAAAGAAAAAAAAAACACTTCATACCAAATTTATTTTTGGTCCAAAAATGGAACGGATTGTCTTATAAATAATGGGTTCTCTCTCACAAGCATTGATTGTGTGACCATTTGTTGGGGCTATTGCAAGGATACTAGATGACTCCTTCTGATTTAGATTCTATGACAGGAAACTGAGCCTAAGAGAGTTTAAATGACTCATTCAAAATCATAAAATTAGTCAGAGAGCTCTTGCTAGAACCTAGTTCTCATGAGTCTCGGTCCCGTGCTTCTTCCAGTATGTTATGGTCCCATTAAATAGGAGATGAAGGCTTAACCAAAGGAGTGAAGCTCTGCTTATGATACTTCTGCCTTTGATTTGGTAAAATAGAGAACTTGGGAGATCACTGGGCTCTCCTAGGTGTCCCTAAAATTGTATCATATAGGCAGATACTTAATTGCTTTCCTTTTAAAGAAGGTTCTCTATCTAGGGATCTAAAACTGAAGAGGCAAACTCTTGCCTGTTTGTTTTGTTACCTGCCAATATTTAATCTTTACTGATGTAATGCCCTGGGTCACTTGCCTCTACCAACTAATACTATACTGGATATTCTTTCTTCTTTGAGTTCTCCTGACACTCCTTTCTCATGGTTCCCCTGTTGCATAGTTTCTCATATATTCACAGTCTCTCCTGTTTTGTTTAATCATCTTATCATATCACCTAACTCTAGATAGACTTCAAGGCTCTGTCCTAGAGCCTCTTCTCTTTCTATATTTTCCTGGTGACCTCATTAAATCCCAAGGATTTAATTCTCATCACTGTGCAGATTATTCCCAGATCCACATATTCACCTCTCTTGATCTTGATCCTGAGCTCCAGTCCGAAATAACCGAACTACCTAGTAGATATTTCAAACTGGGCATCTGGGAGACATTTTAAACTCAGCATGTGCAAATAAAATCCATTATCCTCCCTTATCCACCTTTCTTATGACCTGTCTTACTTCTGTCAAGCACATTGCTCTTCTTCCAGTCTCCCAGGTTCACAACTTCAGCCTTGATAACTTACTCTTCCCACATATCCATTTAGTTGCAAATCTGGCTTTATTTTCTTCTTCTCAACATCATTCACATTTGACCCTCCCTTTCCACTCAAACAACTGCTTCTCCAGTTCAGGCCCATATTACCTCTCACTTGGACCACTGTAATATTCTCCCAGTTTGTCTTTCAGCTGCAAGTCTTCCCCCTTTTCAAATCATCCTCCACACAGCTTGTCAAGTGACTTTCCTAAAGCACAGGTCTGACCAAGTCACTTCTGTGTTCCATAAATTCCAATGGTTCCCTATTGCCCCTAAGGTCAAATATAAGCACCACTATTTGACTTTTAAAGACCTTCACAACCTGACTCTACCCTACCTTTCCAGGATAGTTATATATTACCTCCTTTCTTATACTTCATGGTCTAGCCAAACTGGCTTTCTCGGTGTTCTTCACACATAGCACTCCTTCTCCTATTGCCTTTACTGACTGCCTCTCTTTTAACCTCTGCTTTTTAGTATCCCTTGTTTCCTTTAAGATTCAGTTCAACACTACATGACACCTTTCCACTATCCTAAATCCTCCTGATTTCCCAAACTCCTAGTGCCTTCCTGCTACCAAATTTATATTTTTATATTTATTATATTTATTTCAAAATATTCTGCATATGCTAAATAATAAACTGGTTGTCTCTCCCAGAAGAATATAATCTTGAGGAAAGTCACTATCTGATTTTTGGTTTTGTAACCCCATTGCCTAGTAGAATACCTAGCACACAGTAGGTTCTTAATAAATGCTTATTGATTGATGGGTTCAGGAAATGCAAGCTTTTATTTATATGAGCCTAGGATGCATACTGAGGAAGGCATATCTGCTGAAGAAAAATAGTCTGCTCCAGAACCAAACACGAAAGATAGCTAAAAACATCTGTCTCTGCTTTAACTTACATAGTTGTCTCAGTGCCTTGCTTCATTAACAACAATAATAAAAGTTGGAGAGGATTCTGGGAAGAGGTGGAGTAGGTCAGAAAGTTTCAAGGTCTCAAGATTTTCCTCCACAGAAGAGATAAAACAGCACCTCTGGGTGAACATAGAGCTGTGAAAACAAATAAGAGTAGGGGAAGAACAAGGGTCCTCCCTGCCAGGATTGGAGGAGACCTGAAGAAAAATCCCAAGACATTTCCTCCCTTAGAAGAATAAACACCTCCAGGGTAGGGGCCCTTTTAGCAACTAGCAGCAAGCCTCTTAAATAGCACCAGGCAAGCCCTGGGGTTAATTGGTTTGAGAGGCTGCCTCAGGAACTTTTACCCCTGGACAGTGATGGGAGTTGGACGTCTGAGCTAGGGAAGGTCTAGGGAACCTCTGCTGACAAGAAATGCCAGACCCAGCTGTGTTGCAGAGAGCAGCCAAGAAGTAGAGAGGTTGGGGATGGGGGCAGAAGGAACCAGCACACACCTGGTGAGTACAGAAGCAGTGGGGTAGGACTCTGATGACTGTGGGCACTTAAAGGAGGCTGGAGGTATTGGTTTGAGTTCAAAGTCAGAGGGGAGAACTGAAGAGGATCAGAGGCCAGAGGCATCTCCATGCCCCAGGATGAGAGGTGATTATAAAAACTAAGTTGTTAAAAAAAGGCACAGGCAAAGATGAAAGAATCCAACCATAGAGAGCTACTATGGGAATAGAGAAGGCCAGAGTTTGTCTTTGGAAGAAGATACTTAGGCAAAGAGTAATGACAGATGGTCACCTGCCCAAAAAGAATTCATTGAAGAACTTAAAAAAAGACTTTGAAATCAAACGAGAGAGATGGATGGAGGAAAAAATAAAAAGAAAAACAAGAATAATACAAGAAAAACATGAAGATTATGACAAGAAAGTCAACCAATTAGAAAAGGAGATCCAGAATCTTCAGGAAGAAAATGACTCCTCGGGAATCAGACTTGGGCAAGGGGAAGCCAGCAAAGTTGTAAGAGATGAAGAAATTTTAAAAACCAGAATATAAAGATTGAAAAAAATAGAAGAGTATGTGACATATCTCATAAGAAAAACAACAGATCTAGAGAACAGATCAAGAAGAGAAAACATAAGAATAATTGGATTACCTGAAAGTTCCAATCAAAAAAAAAAAGAATCTTAATACAATAATACAAGACATAATTAAGAAAATTGTCCCGAAGCATTAGAACAAGAGGGGAAAGCAGAAACAGAAAAAAATCCACCCATTACCACCTGAAAGAGACCCTATGAGGAAAACTCACAGAAACAGTATAGTTAAGTGCCAAAACCCCAGATCAAGGACAAACTATTACCAGCAACAAGAAAAAAAATACATATGATGGTACCCCGCTTAGAATCACACAAGACTTAGCATTGGTAACACTAAAAGACTGCAGGTCTTGGAACATTATACATAAAAGAGCAAAAGAACTGGGCCTCTGGCCAAAAATATCATACCCAGCAATGGTCAGCATAATTCTAAATGAAAAAAAGATAGACATTTGATCAACTGTCATACTTTCAGGAATCTGTAAAAAACCAAACAAACCCTGAAGTAAATAGAAGATTTCACATACAAGAGCCAAGAGACATATAAGGTACATACCAATGACCAACTACAAGGGACTAAATAAAGATAGAATGTTTACCTTTTATGCATGGAAAATGTAAAACCTATGTCTAAGATTCTTAATAATAATCACGTAGCTTATGAGAAAGATTGGGGTATACCTGAGTATATTATGACTTTAAAAAGTAAAACCATTGAAGAACAGCTAAAAGAGTAATTATCTTGGGGTGGAGCCAAGATGGAGGCTGGAAAGCAGGGACTTCCATGAGCTCCCCACCAGGTCTGTCCAAACACCTATAAAAATGGCTCTGAACAAATTCTCGAACCGCAGAACCCATGGAATAGCAGAGAGAAGCAGGGCTCCAGCCAAGAACAGCCTGGATGGTCACTGGGTGAGGTCAATCACGTGGAACTGGGAGCGTAGCAGAGCAAAGCCCATCATGAGCTGCGTCTGGACCAATCAGATAGGAAGCCAGATGGAACAGGCCCTGGTGCCCCAAATCAGTGAGCTGTGGCAGTTACCAGACTTCTCAACCCACAAACACCAAAGACAACAGAGAAGGTTAGTGGGAAAAGCTGCTGGGACAGAGTGAAAGGAGTTTGTGGTTCGGCCACCCCCTCTGCTGGGGGCAGCAGAGGTGTTGCAGCTCTGAGGCTGCTTACAGAGCTACAGCTGCAGTTGCTTCCAGCCCCAGGCCCACCTGGTAGAAGGAAATAAGTGGCCAATCTGAGCTGGAGTGCAGAGCCAGCTTAGATATGAGTCTGGTCTGGGTTGGTAGTTCTTGGGGGAGGAGTAGTGCTGGTGTGGCAGAGCTTGCTGTGTAGAAATAGCTCTGAAAACAACAGCACAGCCCCTCAAGCTTGAGACAAAGTATTCTTTGCTCTACAAGCAGTCATACCCCAACAAAAAAACTCAAGGGTCAAGTAAGTTGGCTGGGAACATCGCCAGGCAGCGAAAATGGACTCAGATTCAGACTCAGACTTTGGAATCTTTCTTTGGTGACAAAGAAGACCAAAACATACAGCCAGAAGAAGTCAACAAAGTCGAAGAGCCTACATCAAAAGCCTCCAAGGAAAACATGAACTGGTTTCAGGCCGTGGAAGAGCTCAAAAAGGATTTGGAAAAACAAGTTAGAGAAGTAGAGGAAAAATTGGGAAGAGAAATGAGAGTGATGCATGAAAACCATGAAAAACAAATCAATGACTTGCTAAAGGAGACCCCAAAAAATACTGAAGAAAATAACACCTTAAAAATAGGCTAACTCAAATGGCAAAAGAACTCCAAAAAGCCAATGAGGAGAAGAATGCCTTGAAAGGCAGAATTAGCCAAATAGAAAAGGAAGTCCAAAAGACCACTGAAGAAAATACTACCTTAAAAATTAGATTGGAGCAAGTGGAAGCTAGTGACTTGATGAGAAATCAAGATAATATAAAACAGAACCAAAGGAATGAAAAAATGGAAGACAATGTGAAATATGTCATTGGAAAAACCACCGACCTGGAAAATAGATCCAGGAGAGATAATTTAAAAATTATTGGTCTACCTGAAAGCCATGATCAATAAAAAAGCCTAGATATCATTTTTCAAGAAATTATCAGGTGAACTGCCCTGATATTCTAAAGCCAGAGGGTAAAATAGAAATTGAAAGAATGCACTGATCGCCTCCTCAAAAAGATCCCAAAAAGAAAACTCCTAGGAATATTGTCTCCAAATTCCAGAGCTCCCAGATCAAGGAGAAAATACTGCAAGCAGCCAGAAAGAAATAATTTGAGTATTGTGGAAACATTATTAGGATAATACAAGATCTAGCAGCTTCTACATTAAGAGATCGGAGGGCTTGGAATATGATATTCTAGAGGTCAATGGAGCTAGGATTAAAACCAAGAATGACCTACCCAGCAAAACTGAGTATCATGTTCCAAGACAAAATATGGATTTTCAATAAAATAGAGGACTTTCAAGCTTTCTCAGTTAAAAGACCAGAGCTGAATAGAAAATTTGACTTTCAAACACAAGAATCAAGAGAAGCATGAAAAGGTAAACAAGAAAGAGAAATCATAAGGGACTTACTAAAGTTGAACTGTTTTGTTTACATTCCTACGTGGAAAGATGATGTGTATAATTCATGAGACCTCAGTATTAGGGTAGCTGAAGGGAATACACATACGCACACACACATATATACATATAGACAGAGCGCATAGGGTGAGTTGAATATGAAGGGATGATATCTAAAAAAATAAAACCAAATTAAGGGATGAGAGAGGAATATATTGAGAGAGGGAGAAAGGAAGAGATTGAATGGGGTAAATTATCTCGCATAAAAGTGGCAAGAAAAAGCAGTTCTGTAGGAAGGGAAGAGGGGGTAGGTGAGGGGGAACGAGTGAATCTTGTTCTCATCGGATTTGACCTGAGGAGGGAATAAAATACATGCTCAATTGGGTATCTTACCCCCCAGGAAACAAGGAGGAAGAAGATAACAAAGCGGGGACAAGAGAAGGGAGGACAGTTAGGGGGAGGAGATAATCAAAAGCAAACACCTTCGGAAAGGGACAGAGTCAAGTGAGAAAATTTAATAAAGGGGGATAGGAAGGAGCAAAATATAGTTAGTCTTTCACAACATGAGTACTGTGGAATGGTTTTTCATAATGATACGCATGTGGCCTACATGGAATTGCTTGCCTTCTTGGGGAGGGTGGGTGGGGAGGGAAGAGGGGAGAGAATTTGGAACTCAAAGTTTTAAAAGCAGATGTTCAAAAAAAAGATTTTGCATGCAACTACGAAATAAGATATACAGACAGTGGGGGATAGAAATTTATCTTGCCCTACAAGAACATATGGGAAAAGGGGATGGGGGGGAGTGGAGTGACAGAAGGGAGGGCTGACTGGGGAACAGGGCAACCAGAATATATGCCATCTTGGAGTGGGGGGAAGATAGAAATGGGGAGAAAATTTGTAATTCAAACTCTTGTGAAAATCAATGCTGAAAACTAAAAATATTAAATAAATGCATTATTAAAAAAAGAGTAATTATCTTATACAAATGAGGTGCAAGAGGAAGAACCAATACAGAGGAATGAGATGGGGGAGGAAGGCTGTGAGTTCTGGAAACCTAGTTTCATCAGGGATTGGTTTAAGAGGGAAAAATACATATACATCTAGAAGATTATAAAAGTCTTCTAAATTTAAAAAGTAATAAGACACTAAGGGGATGGGGGCGAGAGGACAGAGGAGAGCGCTTTAGATGGGAGGGTGGGGATATAGCTTAAAAGGGGGGTGTAGAAAGATCTCTAGATTTAGGGAAATGGGAGGATAAGGGAGGGAATTTTAGAGGGGAGAGGGACAGAATAGGTCAAAGGGCTATATAAAATGGTATTTAGATTTAGGGGAATGGGAGGATAAGGGAGGGATTGCTAGAGTGGGGGTAGATTGAGTAATAGGTTGGTAAGGTAGAAGGTAGAAGTAAAGTAGAGGAATTAGGACAGATAGGAAAAATAGATATGAACAAACATAAAAACGAGATTAGGAGTAGAATCTCTTAGGAAAAATACATGTATATGTATATATGTATGTATATATCAGTACCTGTATATAGATATATCCATACTTAATTGTAGGCTTGGGGTGGAGGCTAGTGGGGAGAAAGGGGAAAAAAGAACCAAGTAAAAAGTGTACAGCAGGGAACAAAAGAAAACCTACAAGGAAGCAAGGAAAAGATAGACAGCTTTCAACATAATGCACAGTATTTAACATATAGGCTTTCTTGAAATGATTAAGTAATTGCTATATATTCTGAATCTTCTATATTCTTTTGTGTACATTATATGTTTTTCTTTTTTCTTTTATATTTAAGTTTATAATGTTTCTTTTTCTTTTCTTATCATGTATTTAAGTTTTAGTATTTGTCCAAAAAAAAGAATAATAAAAGTTGGTTGTATGTCTCTAGCAGAACTGTCTAGCACACTCATATTCTGCTAGTGGCCTTTTTGCATATAGAATATTTTCCGGTTTGTGGGGTCTAGCTCTATTAGGGAGGAAAAGAGGGATAAGATATAGAGAGGAAAGGTTTCATATCATTTCAGTTAAGAATATTCCATTCTTTTAGGTCAGCTTGGGTTGTCATAACAGCAGCCTCAAAAGGACAGTATACATGATTGCCTAAAGGTGGTTATTTAATATCTTTTATCTAGACTTTCCTGGCATAAAACATTAGCTAGAGTCTCTCCAAGTAATGGGCCTTTCTTTCCAGATTTTTGATACAACCTGTTTTTGTTCCACCAAAGAGAATAGTTCTTAGTGAAATAAACTCTGAAATGAGAATACAGAAAGAAGTCAGGTTGAGTTAACTCCTCCCTTGCTTCTCTGGCTCTGACACCATCAAGGGCTATACAGACACTTTACTATGTATATGTTTTCAGCTGCAGAATGATTCGTTCCCCTTCAGGCAAACTCCAGTCACTAATCTCAGCTCTTCACGTCTAGCATAAAAAGCCAGAAACCTCAAAGATGTAAGCTTCCTAATAGTTCCTGGACAGGGCCACTCCATGTGGCTTGCTCGAGGCAAATCCAGCTGTGAAGGAGTCCTTGGCTCTCTTGCAGCTCATTGAGTTTCCTTTGGGTGTCTCAGTGCCATTTCCAAATGATAAAATCATAGGTTGGGTGTAACTGAATGAGCTCAACTCTGGTCACAGAAGATGGTTACGGATGCTGCTCAAACCTACAGAAAAACAGCATGTACAGATACTACAGAACATGAACTTGCGAGTCTTTGCAAATGGGGTTTTATAGAGTGACCAGGATTCTACTTGCCTTATTCACGATGTAACGAGTACTTGTGGGAGAAAAAGAAGGGAATCTATGTGGATATGGTCATACTGTGGTCATGACTCTAGGAACTCTGAGAATGTGTTATGCTATGTCTAATTCATACTCCAGTGGGAAGGGTGGAAGGTCCCATTTTAGCTACAGTTTAGCACCAGTTTCTGTATGAAACCTTTCCTAATCCCTCTCCTCCTACCTAATTTCTATCTAGTACTTTCTTTCCATCTTCCCAAACTACATTGTATTAAACAACACACACACACACACATACACACGTATGTGTGTAGATATGTAAGTAGAGGTTGTTTCATCCTTTGTATTTGTATCCCTGGTACCCGGCACGGTACCTGGCACCTAGTGAGCACTTAATAAATACCTATTGACTGATAGTGGAAAAAAATGGTGGTCATTTTATAGATTATAGTTTATAGACTTTATAGTTTACAGTGTAGAATTATAGGATCCAAGAATTGGGAGGGACCTTAGTTACTTGGTTAATTTCATACCTGAAACGTAAATCAAAAGCAATCTAAGAGGTGAGACTGTTGACAGATATTTGTATGCACAGGCTCATGGAGGGGGTGGGGACAGGTAAGAGTGTGCACCATTAATATTCATTCCTACTCACCAGCAGTAATACTAGGTAAATAGTGGAGTCTTTGGTTGGACCAGCTGCCCGAACTTCTAAAATTAAAATGTATGTCCAGTCCCAACCAGGTAATGATGAAATGCTCCTCTCAAACAGGCATGAACTCTCTAGTGCCTTTTTCACTATAACAGATGATAGCATTAAAAATCCGCAAGCCCAGATATGGAGAGAATTGATGGGAGAACAGGTTCCAATGTGTTCTTTTTCATGGGCTGATTTTCTGCATTTCTTTGCACACTCAGTTGAGATGACCAGTTGCTGAGTATTGATGGTCCTGAATTTAATAGGGCAGGGGCAATCCTTGACGTGCTCTGATATGCACCGAAAGAAGGAGTGGCTCTTTATGAAATGAATAGTGTATGATCCTCATTAGTGTAACAGAAAGGCCTTACTTTCCCTAGGATGTGTGTAGAGCTGTTGTTGTCTCCCCTCAGGCAGGATCATCAGGTCAGATCACTGAGGGAGAAACATTTTGTTCAGTGTTCAACATCAATATCTCTGATCACTCACCAGCGATACGACAAGTGAAAGGAAGACCTGCATGTCAAAAGACGTGGATTACATGGATTTATTTTTCACAATGATGGATGATTTAGGAAACCCTTTAGAAACTGAGGAAATACATTAAATAGAGACTTCTGAGAGTTGAAGATACTGGGAGACAGCATGATTCAGTAGAAGAATCAATCTGTTGTGAGGAGTCAAGAGGCCTCGTCTGATATTCCCTCTCTGTGTCACCTTGGCTAGTCATTTAACTTTCCTTTTCCATAGTCTCCCCATTTCTTGCATGTGGGGATTGGAGTAGATGGCCTCTGACATCACTTCCAACTCCGCATTTGTACTATTGTTGAATGAAGGTGTCTGTATATTTTCACAGAGAGTTGGAGGTTATACAGTCACTATTAAGAACATTTACGTTAAGAATACTAACTGTGTTTGACTCGTGGCTGCTTTAATGGGTAACCATGAAAGGAAGAGATATCTTCTCCTTTCTCTGAGCCTCTGTTATTTTTGTCGTAGCTGTTGTTGAAAATTTCAATTATGTCTGACTCTTGGTGACTCTGGTTGGGGTTTTCCTGGAAAAGATATTAAAGTGGTTTGTAATTTCCTTCTCCAGCTTTTTTTACAGATGAGGAAACTGAGGCAAACAGGGTTAAGTGACTTGCTCCATGTCACACAGCTAATAAATGTTAGAGACCAGATTTGAACTCAGGTCTTTCTGACTCCAGGCCCAGCATTCTATCTACTGTGCCACCCAGCTGCCCATACCTCTGTTATGCCATCTCTGAAGTGGTTGTTTAAATGGCTACTTTTCTTGTTCACATAAAGGCATATGATCAGAAAATCATAGATATATAGATGAAGGTAGCTCAGATGCCATCTGGTCCTATTCCTTCAATGATGAATGAGGAAACAAAGGAAAAGAGAGATAAAAGGACTAGCTGAGTGCCTCACAGTAAGCGAATATCATACGCCTTGAACCCAGGTCCTCAATTCCAGATCTACTGATTTTTTTCCCTATTGAACCATGCTGCCTCTATGGTGGAATGCTAAGTAATTTGGCCAGGGTCACAGACAGTGAGCATCAGAGGAAGGACTTGAAACCAGGTTCTCTGCATCTAAAGTCACTACTTTTGCCCCTCCACTTCTTTGACTACCTTGGAGGAACTAGAATATAGTCCTATGGAAGATGACAGTCAGATAATGAATATACTTGTGCTAAGATATTTTTAAATATCCATGAACTACAGAGATTTGCTGATTGGTTTGTCTAAGATGTTTTGAAAAACAAGATCCCTTATCTATCAACACTAATTTTTAATCAAGAACACGCTCTTATCCAAAAGAAACAGAATTGTGGAATAGAAAGGGTCTCCTTGTAAAGAGGGCTAGAATATGATGATGATTTGGTAGGCAATGTACACACTTTAATTAAGCACATGGATTAAATCAATATGAGTCCAACAGCTTGGCTCTCCAATCAGCTTAATCTCATTAAATGTTATTTAGGGGCCAATAATAGATTAATAATACATTATAGTTTATGAATTATTGACTTCAAGTTATTATAATTGTTCTTGCTCAGCACATGGCACCTGATGCCACTTGTTCATTATGAAGGACTCAAGCTCTTTTCTTTGAATTGCTTTTTAGAGATAAAGATGATGTATCTCTTAGTGAGTCAGGAGTAGCATTAGATCAGAGCCTGTCAGAATCTTTTCCTAGCTCTGACTGGCTCACTGTAACTATGTACTTGGCTAAAGAATATCCAACAATAGAATTATTGTATCAAGGATCTGTTCTTGTGATGACCTTATTTTATTGATATGGGAACTTCCCTCATTAACCTGGATCTATTAATTATAGTCTTTGAGGGTTGCCTGAAGCTCAGAGGTTACATACCATGCTCATGGCTTTGGAGCAAGTATAGTCAGAGGCAGGATTTGAATCCAGATTTTTCTAGTTTCTAGTCCAGTAATCTATCCATTACACAACACTAAGGAAATGCAAAAGTGTGGTATAGGTCACTAGATCGACATGGAATCAGAGGACTTGGGTTTAAGTCATAAGTATCTGCTACTCACTTGTGTACCATAGGCAATTAATTCACTTAACCTTTCTGGGTCTTAGTTCTCTTATCTGTAAAATGGGGATAGTAAAAGCTCTTAACTCACAATATCTTCATGGCAGTGCAGAGATAAAGATACAGTAAAACCTCCTTTATGCTGATTCCATTTGTCTCTAATTTGGCTGTGCAGAAATAACATTCTGGTGATCCTTCTATAGTGAGACAACATGATACTCATGGGAAGAGCTTTGGCCTAGGTGTAAGGAGAAAGGTTACAAGTATGGCTTTTCTACTGACTTGCTCTGTGACTGTGAGTTAGTCACTTAGCTTCTCTTGGTTTAGTTTCCTAATTACTTGAGAGGACTGAACTAAATAGTAATAATAATAACAACAATAGCTATCATTTAAGTGGTGCTTTAAGCTTTGTGATGTTTCACATAAATTATCTTATTTGAATCTCATAGCCACCTTGTGAATTAGGAACTTTTACTATCCCCATTTTGTTGCAGTAGATAGAGTGCTGGACTTAGAGTAAGGAAGATTCATCTTCCTGAGTTCAAATCAGACCTCAAATATTTACTAGCTGTGTGGCCCTGGGCAAGTCACTTCACCCAGTTTGCCTTAGTTTCCTCATTTGTAAAACGAGCTGGAGATGGAAATGTCAAATCATTCTGAATCATTGCTGAGAAAACCCCAATGGGGTCATGGATAGTTGGACATAACTGAAATGACTGAACAACTACCTTCATTTTGTAAATGAGGAAATGGAGGTTGGAATGTACCATAGTTCATTGGTAAATATGTGTTTGGCCTCTTGAATTTGCTTCTGGAGCAGAGTGGTGACCTGGTACTTGAATTCTGTCTGTTCTTGCCCTTGAACCCTGCTAATTGAACAGAGATCTACTCAAAAGGAGGAGGCAAGCTTGATGTTTTAAGAGATTAACACCATTTTTTTTTCAATGAGTTTGCCCAAATTCTCATGTTCCTGAGAATCTGTCCTACCAGGTATACATGTCTGTCATGCTCATTCCATTCTCATATATTCTATATCTGGTTGATATTATGATTAAATGTAGTAGATAGTATATTGGGCTTGGAGTCAGGAAGATATGTGTTCAAATCCTGCCTCAGATGCTTACTAGCTCTGTGACCCTGGGCAAGTCACTCAACTTCTGTTTGCTCAACTGTAAAATGAGGAATATCTTGTACCTATATTGCAGGGTTGTTGTGAGGATAAAATTAGATCATATTGGTAAAGTACTAAGCACAGTACCTTGGCATATAGTAGGTGCTTAATAAATGTTTGTTCCCTTCCCTCTTTCCTTCTCTATTGCCTCCTGACTACATATTAAGTGTTGGTCTGAGCTTTGTTCTACAGTCCCACTCCTTCTGGGAACGATGTTGTATTTTGGGAGACTGACAATCTCAAGTCACTGTAACATGATGTAATTAGGGAGAACTGAAGCTCTGTTGTGTGTGGTGGGGGTGTGTGATTTGTGGGGGGTGAGTGGGGGGGTAGTGGCAGAAGCTTGTACTGCTGCTGTCAATGCTATGAGCTGTCCTGTGGATAAACAGAAAATTTAAGTCTCTAGAGCTAGCAATCTGGCACCATTCACTAATTTTAAATTCATTCACAACATTTTAAAAGATACATTTCTGCTCCTCTTTCTCCTCATCTGTTTCCTGCCTCTCTCTCCTTCCCATTCTTTAATTCTGAGGAGATTTGCATAAGATCAGGAGCTCGGATTTAAGAAAAAAGTCAACAACATTCATGGAAAAATGAAAACAAAATTTAAAACCAACTCAGCTTCTATATTATCTGTTTCCATAGCTACCAGTCATGATGTCACAAACAGAGGGTGATGACTTGGAGTGGGAATTAGGTGGCAGGAGAGCAGATGGGCTCATGAAAAAAAAAAAAGAAAACAATATCCTGTTTACATAAAAATTTCCTTGGTAATAAAGAGCAAGGGAGAGATAAATAAAGAAGCAATGAGAGAGATGCAGAATCATTTCCAAACAGCATCAGAGAAATTAGAGATGGAAATTAGCAACACTTATGTACAGCGTTCCCCTTTCAGACATTATGAATGATGAATCTGCACAGCTATCTTATGATGGTAATCCACATGTCACAGATGAGGAAATTAAAAACTCCGATAGGTTGAGAACCTTGCCTGGATTTACACAACCAGGCAGGGGGCAGAGTTGAGAGGAATTTGCAATCATACTATCAGATTCAGAAATATAGAATTTAACAACATTCAAGAAACATTCAAGTTCCTAATATGGTCACTATTTCCTATGGTACCAATCAGTCTTTTGTGTTTAAGACCTTGAAGTTTTGCTTAACTTCCATTTTTCTTACTTCTCTTATCTAATCAGTGACCAAGCAAGCAGGTAAGCACTTATTAAGTACCTACCATGTGCCATGTAGTAGGCATACAAAAACAAAATAAATAGTACCTGCCCTCAAGGAGCTTATACTTTTTTGAAGGAAACAGCATGAGTCTATATGAGTAAATGGATAGGAACTGGACATGTGATTTCACTAGTAACTGCCAAATTGAGGAAAACTCTTTCTACCAATGTAGACTGGCACCTTCTTTATTACCTAGGGTCTTAGTTGTCTAGAGCAGTTAGGTGACTTGCCCAGAATGACATAACTAGTATGTGTCAGAGGCTAGCTTTGACCTCAGGTCTTCCTGCCTTCAAGGTCAGTTCTTTACCCAATTAAACACACTCTAAATGCAAAATATAAACAAAGTAAATGTAATTTAATTTTCTTTGGAGGAACAGTGGGACATAAGTAATAATGATTAGGAGATGAGAAAACCATTGAGACTTAGTGCTTTACTGTAGTGTTTGAGCAGAGCTTTGAAGGAAGTTCCATATTCTACAAGGTGAAGATGAAGAGGAAGGGCATTACAGAGATATAAAGGACCAAGTCTTGTCAATTTTGCCTCTACCGCTATTCGCTTGTCTATTCTCTCCTTTCTATTCTGACTGCTACCACTCAATTAATTGCCTTAATTATCACCTGCCTGGACTATTCCAATAGCCTCCTAACTGGTCTTCTCATCTCCACTCTTCTCCACCTTCCACCAAACCATCCTTCATGCTGCTGTCAAACTAATCCTCATTGTTCATCCATATGACTGTATCAGTCTTTCCTTCTGTAATCTTCAGTGATTCCTTTTGGTTTACCAAGTAAGGTTAAGTCCTTCTTGCTGGCATCAGGAGCCTTCTACAATCAGGACTAAATTCCCTTTGCAAACTTGTTTCCTATTACTGCACCCTGTCATTAAGCTAAATCATATCGCTCTCTGTTTCCCAGTGTGCCCAGTTCTTTCTTACCTACGGGTCTTTGTTCATATTTTCCAGTGACTGGAATAGTCTCCTTCCTATTTTTCCCTTTTCATTATTGCCTGTCCTCTAAAGACTGATTTAACACTCCATTTCTTTCCTTCATGAAGCCTTCCATGATTCCTCCCCAGACCTCTTATAGTTTTTCTACATCTTTAATGGACTTATAGAATGTGTGTATTATAGTTATCTGTGTCAGTATATTATTCCCTTACTAGACTGTAAGCTTCATGAGGGCAGAAACTTTGCTTTTCCTAATTTTACATCTCCCTTATTACCTAACATAGTCTTTAGCATGTGCTAGAGGCTTAATATTTTTTTCAATTGAATTGAATTCAAAGTTCTATAATAGGCTCCCAATGGGGAATATAGAAGTCTATATAGTTGTTGTGTTTGTCCTTTGTTCTCAGAGAAGATCATGACATCAGGGAAATGATGACATGACTTGCAGTTGATTTTGATTTGAGTGAGAGAGGGCTGTGCAAGGTCACCGGCCTTACTTTCTTCCCCAAGAGCCATCTAGATCCAGTGACCAGATACTCATCAGGATGACTGGACATGACCCAGGATGCAATGGGAGACCCTGGCCCTTTCAGGCTAAGGCCTTTTCATGTACTCAGAGTAAGGTAACACCCGTTCAGTGAATAGGCCTCTTTAAGAAGTGAATCAAGGGATGGGCCCTTTAATTAGAAAAAAGAAAAAAAATTCAAGCTGGGAGGGGAAGACCCTCAGGGTTGCTTTTCCAAAGAGAAACAGTTGCCATTGACATTCACTCTAAGCCAGGAGGGCCCAAAATATGGTCATTAAGTGGAGCTTGGTCAGGGATCTATTGTGGTCCAATCAATGAGCTTCAGAGTGGACTGGGTTGAAGGTTTTGTGAAAGAAGAAAGAAAGAAAGGAAGAAAGAAGAAAAGAGGAAGGGAGGAAGGGAGGAAAGAAGGAAGGGAGGAAAGAAGGAAAAATCTAGCCAGTAAACCCCAAATTAAGTGGGGGGCTTCTGGCCATCAAAATTTACCATACAATACTTTCTAAACAAAAGAAGAAGGAATCTGCAAGGAAAACTGATATTGTTGTCACAATATCTATATGTAGTGAATACTTGCACATTATGCCAATGTCCTTCTGAAAATCTGATGCCCAGAATAAGAATATGGTCACTTAATATCAGAGGTCAAAGGGACCTCAGAACTCATCCAGTCCAGTGTCTACAAACTTTTTTGTTCATATATCTCTATCAGTAAACATTTTTGAATATAAATCCTCAATATGCACATATTTAGTAATTTATAAATTATATATGTACATATGTACCACCAATTATATCTATATATTGACTATGATAATAGAAATTAATCACTGATGAAATGATATTTGATCCTCAAGTGACTGGGGAGCCACTGGAACTTACTCTGACACTTGTAAGGAGGATGTATTAGAAAAGGGAGATATTTGAGGCAAAGAAAGTGACTAGTAGGTTATTTCAGTAGACCAGGTAAGAGGAGGTGAGAGTCCAAACCAGGACAGTAGCAATGTGAGATGTTATAGAGCAAAAATAGTAAGACTTGGAGACTCATTGAAACCGTGAAACGAAGGGAAGTGAGGAGTAGGAAATGAAATTGAGATTAAACTGAAGATGACAACACGGGTGACTAGAAGGACGGTTGTACCCTGGACTGGAATATGGGAATTGGGAAGAGGTCTGAGTTTAGGGGGAATATGATGCAAAAAGATCTGTGCTTCATATTACAACTCATCCATGCCTGCTCTTTCTGTGTGACTCACTCCATCATACCTGAAATGAAAAGGTGGGAGACAGGTCTTTGGCTTTTTACAGAGGTTCATTCAATCTCTGTCAACAAATGGGTCAATATCAGTCAATAGACATATATTAAGCACCTACTATATTTCAGGAACTGTGCTAAATGCTAAGGATATAAAGGAAGAAAAGAGAGTCCTTACTCTCAAGGAGCTCATAGGCTAAATGGGAGAAAGCATGTAAAGACCTACATACAGTGATTGCATACACACCGATGTTTCCTGGCATGGTGCTAGTATATTGTCCAGGTTTCACAGGCATACAACAATGAGGTCAGCACAACATCTCTGTAGACCTTCAGTTTGGTAGTCAGTGTAATGCCTCTTCTCTCCGATACTTTCCTTCGAGACCTGCCAAACACTGAGCTAGCTCTGGCAATGTGTGCATCAACCTCATTATCAATGTGTACATTCCTGGAAAGTACATTACCAAGGTAAGTGAACTTACGGACAGCATTCAGAACTTCTCCACCTGCTGTAACCAATGGTTTCATGTTCGGGTGGTGTGGTGGTAGCTGCTGGAGCACCTGTGTTTTGTTTTTTTTTTTTTTTGGTTGTTAATTGTTAGGCCAAAATTAGCACAAGCAGCAGAGAATTGATCCTTACTTTGTTGCATCTCAGCTTCAGAGGCTACATTGAGCACACAATCATCTGCAAACAGAAATTTATGTGCCAACACTCCTTCCATTTTGGTCTTGGCTTGGAGCTTTTCAAGTTGAAGAATTTACCATCAGTGCAGTAGCTGACCTTGATGCCATCTTCATCCTCGTTGAAAGCATTTGACAACATGGCTGAAAACATCATGCTAAAAAAGCATGGGAGCAAGAACACATCCTTGTTTCATTCCATTGGTGACTGGGAAAGCATGAGAGCATTGATCATTATCTAGAACCTGGGCAAGCATGCCGTCATGAAATTTGATTTGTGTTAGGAAGATTCTGAAGATCACCTGGCAGGATAAGGTACCAGACACTGAGGTCCTTACTCAAACTAAACTGCCAAGCATTCAAACTGCTCCAGAGAGTGCAGCTCTGATGGGCTGGCCACATTGTTTGAATGCAAAATGTACACTTGCCAAAAAGACTATTTTTATGGAGAACTCACACAGGCATGGTGGTCACAAGAAATGATACAAGGACACTCTCAAGGTCTCTCTTAAGAACTTTGGGATTGATTGTATGATATGGTAGAGACTGGCACAGGACCACTCAGCATGATGTGCCCACATCAGAGAAGGTGTTGTGCTCTATGAGCAAAGCAGAATTGAAACAGCTCAAAGGAAACTCAGGATGCACAAATTTAGAGAATCTACCCCAAATGTTCACACAGACTATTTGTGCTCAATCTGTGATAGAGCGTTCCAAGTTCATGTTGATCAGCCACAGTTGGATACATTGAAACCTGACTCTAGGATAGTGATTTGATTTTGGTCTTCTTCAAGAACAAAGGACAACAACCACCAACCACACACAGATGTATATGTGTATGTATGTATGTGTGTATATATATATATATATGTGCATATGCATATATATGTATATGTGGGTGTGTATATACGTATAAACATATGCATCTATATGGATATACAAACATATATACAAACATATACAGATTCCCATAGCAGTCCAAGAGAACCAGTTCTAAAGGACATTGACCCATTACAACTACTCTTTAGATCTAGTCATTCAAGTACTTCCAAATCCATTGTACTTTCATCTAGTTTGCTTCTTTGCATTTTGAGCACAAGGTAATCTATATTTATATATCTATGTATATCTCTATGCAGGGATATACACAATACATATCTATATCTATCTGATAAATTGAAGATAATCAATAGAGGGAAGACACTAGCATTAAGGGGAGGATATTAAGAATAGCTCATTGGATTTTGTCTTGGACTTGAAGGAAGTCAAGAGGCAGAGATGAGGAGAGAGAGAGTTCCAGGCAAGGAGAGCATAGAGCCCAAAGAGTGTCTGCTGCAGCCATGAGGTGACCTTGGAGGTGAGAATTTTTCCAATGGCACCTGCACACCTAATTCATGGGAAGCTGCAACTTTATAACTGCTTTAAGGGAATTATGACAAATTTCTGGTTAAGGAAGAAGGTTGAGAACTTGAACAGTGGAGGGAGAAAGCAGAGTAGAGAGGTATTGAAGGATAAGAATAGGTATGAATGGGTTAGAAATAAGACCCTTTTCCTACCTTCTGATTAGTTGATCACATATGCCTTTAGATTAGACCTGGACCCTCACTTTGGAGACCACTTATGTATCTGAATAATAGTCTCTTTTGCAATATCACTGGCAAGACATCTCTAATTTTTTTGCTTGAAGACTTTCCATGAGAGGAAAACCTCTGCCTCCTGACAAAGACCATTCTACTTTTATATTTCACTAAAATTTTTAAAATGTTTCCTTATATGAAGCTCATATATCCTTCCTTAAGATTTGTATCCATTGTTCTGTTTTCTTTCATTTCAGACCAAGCATGATAAGAATAGTTTGTCTTTCACATAACAGCCTTTCACATTCCCACAGGAAAATTATGCCAGTTTCCTAAAGTTATCCATATGTGTCACGGTACCTGGTTATCTCTCCACTTTGATCACCTTCTTCTGAATGTGCTCTGCTCTTCAATGTTCTTAAAACGTGTCATGAAGAACCAAACACATTTAGTGCTCGGGGTAGAATACAACAAGGGTATCTATATCAACATTCTGGATACCATGCATTTATTAATACTGCTTAAGTTTATATTAACTATTTTGCTTGTCATGTCAAATTATTGACTCCTGTCAAGCTCCTAGTCCAGTAAATTCCCCCAGTTTTTTTCCACATAAGACACTTGTAAACCTTTGCCAAACTTATCCTTCAATATTCATTTGATCATTTGAGCTGGTATATGACTTTAAACTTATCTCTATTAACTTTATTAGGACAGCTAGAAGGTATAATGGACAGCATGCTCACTCTGCCATTCAACATAGTAACTATTTTTCTCACCTTCATATTATTTGCAAATATGAGGGGAAATGCCATCTATCCCTTCATCCAAGTCATTGACAGAAGGGTTCAAGGACAGTTTCCCAGAGCAAAGGGAACCAGTTCCAGAGGACGTTGACTCATGGACAATTACACTTCGGAGCTAATCATTCGTCCACTTTCAAATTCATTTCACTGAACTTTCATCTAGTTTGTATCTCTACAATTTGAGCACAAGGGTAGGATGAAAGGCTTTGTTATATGCTTTGCTGAAACCAAGATATGTAGTATCTATATATTTCCCTGATCTACCATTCTAGTAAACCTGTCAAGAAAGGAAATGAGGTTAGTCTATCATGGGCTGTTCTTTATTAAGTTGTGCTAGCCCTTTGTAATCATTACTTCCCCTTCTAGTTGTGCTCCAAGCCATTTTAATAATATTCTGGAATGTGGCCAAGAATCGAAATCAAACTCACAAGCCTATAGTTTGAAGAATTATATATATTTGAAAATTAGGACATTTGTCTGTTTCCTATCCATCGTCACCTATCCCATTCCCCATGATTTTTTTTGAGGTTCTTGAAATAAGACCAATCATTACATTTGTCATTTCTTTCATTCCCATGAAATTTTGTTGATCCAGGCCTGGTGAAATGAACATATTTAAGGCAACTATGTGCGCTCTTACTATTCTTTTATCGTCTCTTGACAACTAGACACTATTAACCAATTTGATTTTTTTCCTTCCTGATCAAATGATCATTGAAAGAGAGGCAGACGACCTAGGTCCCACGTAATTCTTCCCACAAAACTATAAAGTTCAAGCCAGATCTAATAATCATGAAATCCAGCGAGAAACTACAGAGTGCTGTAGAATTGCACAAGAGGCTGTCAGAAGCTGGGGGGTAATGGTAAAGGATGCCATAGGCAAAATCAGTTCAGGTTTAGCAGTCTACTAAATGGAACCAGAGATTGGCCATGGACACTTGTAGTTTCAGAGGCAGAACAAGTGGAAGACTTTGCATAGAGACAAGCTAATATGGCAAGGGAGGAGGAAGCAGTACAACCTCACTGGCCCCCAAACTACTCAGAGATCTAAGAAGAGTGGCAGATAAAGTATTGTTCTAGAAATCTAGGGAGAAATCCATATTTTCAGCTCAAGATCTCCAATTCAAGTGACTAAGGTAGGAACTGTAGAATAAGGGCAAATCTAGATCTCTACACTGTACTAGAAATATCTGTCACTTAGCATAGATCTCCTAAAGTGTGTCACTGTTTTAGCACACATAGAGAACAGAACTATCTCCCAAAAGCTGATCTTGGACTCAGCACTAGGCTGAGAACAAAATTAAGCCATCAAAACAGTGTAGGGTTTCCAAGAACTGGTAGTGGACTTAACTCTGGCCATAGGCCAGTACAGTTGAGTCTCCTGATGGGAGCTAGATCCAGGATTCAGCCAGCAGGTCTCTGAACATGGCTTGTCCAGCAGTCAAGGGTCTTCCTGAGCATATCTTGGACTAAACCTATGACTCAGAATGGGGCCAGATCAGCAGGATTCTCAAAGAAGAGTTAGCCCCAGGGCCAGAATAGGGATAGACCCAGAAGGGCAGTTACTCTGAACCTGTTGCACATTTTAGCTAGTTGATAGAGACTGTGGCTAACTACTCTACTGGTGAGTTAACCTGGATAAATTCTGAAGGTGTGTTGCCTATCCATAAACCTGGCTCCTGAGGCTAGAAAGCCCAGGATGGCAATGATCAGATTATGCCCTTGGTCTGACTCCTAAGAGCTCACTGAAAAGCTATAACTCCCTTGATGAAACTGCCTTTGTGCTTCTCGAACACAGCACTCAATACCCAAATAACATAGAAACAGGACCCTAGATGACCTGGAATGTGATTATATAAGGCCATGCAGAATTAAGCAGAGCCTGGTCCTAACCAAAAGCCCCAATAAGGCTATCCCAATAAGGCTGAGAAGCAGCAGCAGGAGTACTTTAAGGTTTGTAAAATGCTTTACAAATTTATGTCATTTTACACTCACTACAACTCTAGCAGGTAGGTGCTGTTATTATCCCCATCTGGTATGTTACCATCAAATGAGGAAACTGAGGCATACAGAGGTTAAGTGATTGACTAAAGTAAAATAGCTAGTAAATATCTGAGGCTGAATTTGAACTCAAGTCTTCAGTATTTCAGGTCCTATTATCTGTTGCCTGGGCTGTCTAACTGTCTAAGAAGATAACAACAAAAGACAAAGAGATGTCATGGTACCAAGGATTCCCAAGTCAAGTCAAGATTTTCTGAAATACCTGCTACATGTCACTTAAGACACAAACACCAGAAGAAGATAATTGTGGATACCTACCAACAGTGGTACAAAGAAAATCACAACTTTGCCACAAAATTGATTATCATACCTGGAAGAAATGAAGCAAAAATTCTAAAAAAGGGTTAAAGTTATGAGATGAAGGTGATAGAAGAAAGAATTGGCGAACAGATAAGACCTTTCAAGGAAAGTCTTATAAGAAGAATTAAGAGCTTAACATAAGAGTTTTGAAACTTTACTTCTTCAAAATTTGAATGGACTAAATGGAAGTGAATGAATACGTGAAGCAATAAGGAATATTATGAAAAAGTCAAAAGATTGAAAAATAGAAGAAAATGTAAGATATTTCATATTAAAAATACTCATCTGGAAAAAATAATCAAGGAGAAATCCTTTAGGAATAATTGGATTACCTGAAAGCAATGACCAAAAAAGCCTATATATCATGTTTCAAGATGTCATAAAGGAAAGCTGCTCAAACACATTAGAATAAGATAGAAAAAAAGAGAATGCACCAACCACCAACTAAAAGAAACCACCAAATACACAGAGATATCATAGAGAAAATCTAGGACTTTTTGGCCAAAGAAAAATATTGCAATAATCCATAAAGAAAACAATTTAAATACTCAGGAACCGTAATTAGGTTCACACAAGATTTAGCAGCTACCACAATTGAGAGCAGGGAGCATGGAATACAATATTCCAAAAGGCAAAAGCAAAGGCTTATATACAAAAAATAATATAGCCAGCAAAACTGAAAATAATCCTATGGGGCAATAATTTAGTTTTAAACAATTCAATTTTAATGAAATAGAGGACTTTCAAGCATTCCTGATGAAATGAACAAAGCTGTTTAAAAATGTTGAAACATAAACATGGGAGTTAAGTGAAAACTAAGAACTCAAATGAACATGAATCCTTAGAAGGGACTTTTTAATTACCATTCTAATGGGAAAGCAATAAAAGTATACTCTCAGAACCCTAGTGTCATCAGGAAAAAGAGTTAAACAAGATCGGGATTGGGAAGGATTTTGTAATATTTTTTATGATCTTAAAAGAAGGCAAGAGCAAGGAAAAAAAGATACACTAGAGAATGAAAGGAAAGAATGAGGGGAGGCTTTTCTCACAAAAGTTCCAAAAGAAATCTATGTAAATAAGGAAGGGATGGGGAGAATGGGCATCACTCTAGATCAATAATTCTCAAACTTTTTGGTCCTGTGGCCCCTTTATACTCTTAAAATTATTGAGGACCTCAAAGAGTTTTTGTTTGTGTGGGTTCTAACTATTGATATTTATAGTAGAAAATAACATTATTAGAAATTAACATGTCTTTGTATTATTTTGAAAATAATTTTGGCCTCACAGACCCACTAGAAGTTTCCAGAAAGTACTTTGAGAACCTTTGCCCTAAGTCATCTGATCTTGAATGGGCATCTTCAGCTTTACTCTTACTAAGTCTTCATAAATGACTAGCCCACCACCATCTCTGGCCACACATCTCCCTGGTGCTATCTTTATGCCACTTCTGCATAATTATTCCTAAGCAATATGCAGTAGTATATTAATACCAACACATTTTTTCATTATCCTTAGAATGACTTGCCACCTTAATTTTTTCAGAGACTGTGGTATTCCTTAACTTGTAGTTATGTAGCATTACCAAAAATATTGATTTTAGAAAAAGTGGCCCTTTGGTTCATGAAAAAGATTGGAGTAATTAAAAAAAACTATTCATTTTCCCAAATACAATCTGACTTGCTTTAGCTCTTGTACTTATTTCTTGCTGCAGCTCATTGTTAATTCACAGTACCTGTGCATGATAATTTTTCAGGCTCAGCTCTCTGGGCTGTCCATCAAACTATGTATAGAGTCGAGCTTCTTAACTTGAGGTCTATCATTCATGGATAGATTTCAGTAACAAGTTACTTAACTTATGAATGCCTCAGTTTCCTTAACTGCAAAAGTTTCCAGGGTTGTAAGGAACATATAAAATAATATTTGTAAAATAGTCAATATGGTGCCCAGCTGTATTTTATTAAGTAGGTACTTAAATGATTATTTCCTTTCTTTGTTATAAAGAATCTCAAAAATTTTAGTTTTTACACTATTAAAGCTTAGTGATACACTAAGACTTTGGGATACTCTGTGCTTTTCATGGAACTTTGTATGATTATAATGTATGCATTAGAGGGCTTTTGCTGGAAAAGTACCTTTAAAGTGTTATATTGTTCTATTGAATCAACTTGGGCAACTTGGGATCTTATATTTTGTGTAACTTTCAGTTGCTAGTATGACAGTAAAGAATTGGTTTATTGTAGAATTTCATTTATGAAAGCCTGCCTGTTGCCATGTCATATATTTAGCAAGGATGACTGATAATTATGTGGCTTATTCTTACGCAGGTTTGTAATAATGGAATAGCAGACATATGAGTACCACCATCATTATGATTTTATTATCTTTTTATCAGTAAAAATAAGGTTCAGGCCACTTTCCTGGTTACTAACCCTTAATGAAGATGGAATGCCCCAAGCTAGAGCTAAAAGCTTGACTTCCTTCTTACTGAATGCTAGTTACACAAAGGCCATCACAATAATGAACATATTCATCTAAGCCAATAGCAAACAAATATTATAGAGATTAGAATATTCCAGAAGATTACACAAGAGTAAATGAACTCGCCCACTGGAAGCAAGCTATATAAATTCAAAGGAAAGAAAGTCCCTGATCTCACCCAACAGGAATTTATCAAAGTCTCTAGGTGACAAGCTAGGGACACACTTAAAGCACTGGCCACTCTACATTTTGGCTTCTTTGCAAAATCTTTTTTCCCTCTCTGGGTACCTCTCCTTGAAGAGAGCCTAGAACCATATATATCTTCTTTTGATGATATAAGTCAGAAGAAGAGATCTTTTCTCCCAGGATCTTAACTCTACCTCTCAAACAAGCATGGAGAATCAGACAATCTTCATTTTGACCAATGAAGAGAGTCTAATGAGAATGCTAAGGTTTAAAAAATCTTTTCTGTAACCTAGGTTAACATCCTTTAAAATCTTGTTCCATCTTACTATTTTAGATTTATTTTGTAGCATTCTCCCTCATGGCCTCTATGCACCAACCAAAACAGACCTGTTCATTGTGCCCTTGACTCATCCTGATTTATCTTTCTTTATACTTTTGTGAATAGTATATGTCATATGTGGAATATGTTTCCCTCACATTTGAACTACTGAGATAATATTAATTCCCACACCTTCCATTTTTTTTTGCTCTCCCATGTTTTATGCTGTCTCTTTCATCTTGAATGTTTTTAAAAACTATTCTGGATGACTCCTTTGCACTTATTATATTATAATCTGTATGCTAGTTATCTTTGCATTCTCTTTATCTACTCCAATTATATTGAATGTTTCTTGAAGTTAATAGCTATATATTAGATTCAATAAATATTTGTTCATTTTAATTTCTCCTTTTGTCCAGATACTTATGCTGTTTAATAGAGCTGGGCTGTAATGCCACATTTTGCCAGTAGGGATTATGACTGAATACCAATTTATCTTCTTGCCTACAGTTGGAGCTTCGAGTAATAGTTTATACGTAGAGAAGTTAAGTTACTTGTCAATAGTCAAACAGCTAACTAGTAGGAAGAGCAAATAATTCACTACACAATTAAGTCTTTGCCTTCTAAAGGCTGCATAGTGGCTTAATCTATTACTATATTTTTATAGGTATCTAGACATATTCTTTCTAATTTTTGTCTCTTGCCTTCCATTTTCATCTGTAAAATGTTCTTGGGATGGCATCACTCAATTGCTGTGTATATATGTATATGTATGTATATAAATACATGTTTCTATATCTATATATTTACCAGATCTTGTTACCTGCACTCTGTATTTTAAATGATGACCAATAAATTAAAGTTCCAATATCAGAAAAGTCAACAAGCATGTACTAAGCACTTACTTTATTATAGGCATGATTTTTTAGCTAGCTGTATACTTCAAAAATGTGGGGCACCTAGGTGGTAGAGTGGATAGAGTGCTAGACCTGAAGTCAGGAAGACTGATCTTCTTGAGTTCAAATCGGGCCTCAGATTCCTACTTGCTGTGTGCCTCTAGGCAAATTACTCAACCCTGTTTGCCCCAGTTTCTTCATCTGTAAAATGAGCTGGAGAAGGAAATGGTAAACCAATCCAGTTTCTTTGCCCCAAAAACTCCAAATGCGGTCATGAAGAATTGGATGTGACTGAAAAGAATAGGACATGACAAACAGCAGCATGTGTCTCAGATCTCTGATACTTTTGTATTTTGTGCTTCATTTCATTGCTTCCCCCTTCCCATTACTTGGTACTGGTATGCGTTCACTAAGGTTTTGTTCTTTACCCTCTTTTCTTCTGTCTCCAATCTCCTTTGCTTGGCAATCTTTTCTAATTTCAAATTGTCAAATATCTCCTCTGATTTTGATTAATTCCCTTAATGGCATCTTCTAATATTTAGCCTTATATTTTCAAATGTCTTTTGTAAATTTCTATATGAATATAACCTCAAACTCAGCATGTTCATAATTTACTTCACCTCCTCTCTAAAACCTGCGCCCTCCCCACTTTATCTTCGCAATTATTGTTGGTGATGATAACACTCTTCTCATCACTCAGGATGGAAATCTTGAAATTATTCTTTATGTCTGTTTCCATTTTTATATCCAATCAGTTGCAATCCCTTGTCGATTGCATCTCTGCAATATCTCATAAATCTATCCCATCTTCCATACTGCTATCACCTTCATTCAGGCCCTTATTGGCCATCTAGTGTAGTAGCCTGTAAACTATTCATCTCTCTCTCTCTCTCTCTCTCTCTCTCTCTCTCTCTCTCTCTCTGTTGCTGACTCTCTTTCAAACACTTTCTGCATTTGCTATTAGTTACCAAATAATATTTTAAAAAAATCTTTTCTGGGGGGGCAGAGCCAAGATGGGGGCGGGTAAGCAGGGACTACAGTGAGCTCCATACCGAGTCCCTCCAAAAACCTATAAAAAATGGCTCTGAACCAATTCTAGAATGGCAGAACCCACAGAACAGCAGAGGGAAGCAGGACTCCAACCCAGGACAGCCTGGATGGTCTCTGGGTGAGGTCTATTCCACATGGAGCTGGGAGCTGGGAACTGGGAACGGAGTGGAGCAGAGCCCAGCCTGAGTGGCGTGGAACAACGAAACTTGGAGTCGGGCGGATGGGGCCCCTAGCACCCTGAATATGTGAGCTGTGGCAGTTACCAGACCCCTCGACCCACAAACACCAAAGATGTGGAGAAGGTTAGTGGGAGAAGCTGCGGGAGTGGAAGGAGTTCTTGGTTCGGCTTCCAGCCCTGGGGGCAGCAGAGGTGGGGCAGCTACAGTTGTTGTTACTTCCTGCTCCAGGCCCACCTGGTGGGAGGAATTAAGTGGCGGATCAGAGCAGGAGTGCACAGCCTGCCAAAGATCTAAGCCCAGTCCGGGTTGGGGGTTAGGGAAGGAGCAGTGCTGATGTGGCAGAGCTGGCACCTCCCCCACAAACGTGGAACATAGAACTCGTTAGTCTACAAGCAGTCATACCCCACTGAAAAAAACAAGGGTCAAGTTAGTTGGTTGGGAATATGGCCAGGCAGTGAAAGCACACCCAGATTCAGTCTCAGACTTTGGATTCTTTCTTTGGTGACAAAGAAGACCAAAACATACAGCCTAAAGAAGACAACAAAGTCATAGAGCCTACAACAAAAGCCTCCAAGAAAAACATGAACTGGCCCCAGGCCATAGAAGAACTCAAAAAGGAGTTGGAAAAGCAAGTTAGAGAAGTAGAGGAAAAATTGGGAAGAGAAATGAGAAGGATGCGAGAAAACCATGAAAAACAAGTCAATGACTTGCTAAAGGAGATCCAAAAAAATACTGAAAAATACACTGAAGAAAACAACACCTTAAAAAACAGACTAACTCAAATGGCAAAAGAACTCCAAAAAGCCAATGAGGAGAAGAATGCCTTGAAAGGCAGAATTAGCCAAATGGAAAAGGAGGTCCAAAAGACCACTGAAGAAAATACTACTTTAAAAATTAGATTGGAGCAAGTGGAAGCTAGTGACTTTATGAGAAATCAGGATATTATAAAACAGAACCAAAGGAATGAAAAAATGGAAGACAATGTGAAATATCTCCTTGGAAAAACCACTGACCTGGAAAATAGATCCAGGAGAGATAATTTAAAAATTATTGGACTACCTGAAAGCCATGATCAAAAAAAGAGCCTAGATATCATCTTTCAAGATATTATCAAGGAGAACTTCCCTGATATTCTAGAGCCACAGGGCAAAATAGAAATTGAAAGAATCCATCGATCGCCTCCTCAAATAGATCCCAAAAAGAAATCTTCTAGGAATATTGTCGCCAAATTCCAGAGCTCCCAGATCAAGGAGAAAATACTGCAAGCAGCCAGAAAGAAACAATTTGAGTATTGTGGAAACCCAATCAGAATAACCCAAGATCTGGCAGCTTCTACATTAAGAGATTGAAGGGCTTGGAATGTGATATTCCGGAGGTCAATGGAGCTAGGATTAAAACCTAGAATCACCTACCCAGCAAAACTGAGTATCATGTTCCAAGGCAAAATATGGATTTTCAATAAAATAGAGGACTTTCAAGCTTTCTCAGTGAAAAGACCAGAACTGAATAGAAAATTTGACTTTCAAACACAAGAATCAAGAGAAGCATGAAAAGGTAATCAAGAAACGGAAATTGCAAGGGACTTACTAAAGTTGAACTGTTTTGTTTACATTCCTACATGGAAAGATGATGTGTATGATTCATGAGACCTCAGTATTAGGGTAGTTGAAGGGAATATGCATATATATATGTTTATGTATATATATATATAAGTGAATGTGTATGTATGTATATATGTATGTATATATGTATGTATATATATATGTGTGTGTGTTTATATATATATATATATGTGTATATATATATATATATATGTAAAAGAGAGAGAGCAGACACAGGGTGAGTCGAAGATGAAAGGAAGATATCTAAAAGAAATAAAATGAAATTAAGGGATGAGAGAGCAACATACTGAGAGAGGGAGATAGGGAGAGATAGAATGGGGTGGATTATCTTGCATAAAGGTGGCAAGAGGAAGCAGTTCTGTGGGAGGAGGGGAGAGGGCAGGTGAGGGGGGAATGAGTGAACCTTGCTCTCATTGGATTTGGTCTGAGGAGGGAATACCATACATACTCAGTTGGGTGTCTTACCCCACAGGAAAGAGGAGGGAGGAAGATAAAAAAAATAAAAGGGGGGGGAATGATGGAGGGGAGGGCAGATGGGGGTGGAGGTAATCAAAACAAACACTTTGGAAGGGGGACAGGGTCAAGGGAGAAAATTCAATAAAGCAGGATGGGTTGGGAGGGAGCAAAATGTAGTTAGCCTTTCACAGCATGAGTATTGTGGAAGGGTTATACATAATGATACATGTGTGGCCTAGGTTGAATTGCTTGACTTCTTGGGGAGGGTGGGTGGGAAGGGAAGAGGGGAGAGAATTTGGAACTCAAAGTTTTAAAAACAGATGTTCAAAAACAAAAAAAAAAGTTTTTGCATGCAACTAAAAAATAAGATACACAGGCAATGGGGCGTAGAAATTTATCTTGTCCTACAAGAAAGGAAGGGAAAAGGGGATGAGAGGGGAGGGGGGTGATAGAGGGGAGGGCTGACTGGGGAACAGGGCAACCAGAATATATGCCATCTTGGAGTGGGGAGAGGGTGGAAATGGGGAGAAAATTTGTAATTCAAACTGTTGTGAAAATCAATGCTGAAAACCAAATATGTTAAATAAATAAATTTAAATAAAAAAATACATCAAAAAAAAATCTTTTCTGTAACCTAGGTTAACATCCTTTAAAATCTTGTTCCATCTTGTGATTTTAGACTTATTTTGTAGCATTCTCCCTTATGGCCTCTATGCACCAACCAAAACAGACCTGTTCATTGTGCCCATGACTCATCCTGATTTATCTTTCTTTATACTTTTGTGAATAGTATATGTCATATGTGGAATATATTTCCCCCTCATTTGAACTACTGAGATAATATTAATTCCCACACCTTCCATTTTTTTTGCTCTCCCATGTTGTATGCTGTCTCTTTCATCTTGAATGTTTTTAAAAACTATTCTGGATGACTCCTTTGCACTTATTATATTATAACCTGTATGTTAGTTATCTTTGCATTCTCTTTATCTACTCCAATTATATTGAATGTTTCTTGAAGGTAATAGCTATATATTATATTCAATAAAGATTTGTTCGTTTTAATTTCTCCTTTTGTCTAGATACTTATGCTGTTTTTAATGGAGCTGGGCTGCAATGCCACATCTTGTCAGTAGGGATTATGACTGAATACCAATTTACCTTCTTGCCTACATTTGGAGCTTCGAGTGATAGTTTATGCCTAGAGAAGTTAAGTTACTTGTCAATAGTCAAACAGCTAATTAGTAGGAAGAGCAAATAATTCACTACACAATTAAGTCTTTGCCTTCTAATGGCTGCATAGTGGCTTAATCTATTACTATTATCTAGAAACACTTGGATGTTTTTCTTTGAAAACTGATTCTTACATCACCTTTGGTTCAAATTCTTAGAATAGAATTTCTGTTCTTGTCACGAAGTTCCCTGTCTGAAAGTGCATGTCCTTGTAAATTAGTTTTTAAAAGCTACACAAGAGCCAGGGGAGAAGAGGAAAATCGTGGTCATCTGTGTGAATGAGAGTTATTCATAAACGTGGTGCTTGACTCTGTTTTCTGCTTTTTCTGTGGTAGCACCTTACTGAACATATGGCATTTTGAGATGAGTCAGAGAGGTCTCTGTCAGGCCCCTGCATTGCAGGTAGACCCTTGAGAAAAGAGCCAAGTTTCTCTTCCTAAAGAACTTCCACATAAGAATGGTATGGTTAAATATGATAAAGGAGAGAGAGAGAGAGAGAGAGAGAGAGAGAGAGAGAGAGAGAGAGAGAGAGAGAGAGAGAGAGAGAGAGGGGGAGGGAGGGAGGAGGAAGGTAGTACGTTATAATGGATAGAGAACTGGCCTTGGAGGCAAGATGGATCTGGATTCAAATCCTACCCCTGACACAAATCATTTATCCTCTTACCGATCCCAGACAACTCTATAAGACAGTAAACTGTAAAGCAGTTGTCAGCCTGCACTGGCAGTTTCCTTACTGGGGAGCTTTGTACTATAACAAAATCACAGTTCTGAACCAAAAAAGTGGCAAAGATCTATTTATTTCTATTCATCTTAAGTAGATTCAACAATCACCCAGAGTGGGAAGATTGGTTTAGGATCAGACTCCCCGACCCAGCAAGCTTAGGTATTGGCCACTATCATGGGAGGGTCCTAGAATTCTAGAGGTGGAAAAGGCATTGGGATCGTATCTTCACTGTCTTATTTTATGGGTGAGGCAAGTGTTGCATTCTGAATTTCATCAAATATAACAGTGAAAGTAATAATCTTAACAATAACTTTTATATAGCACTTCCTTTGCGCTGGGCCCTTCATAATTATTTTCTCATTTGATCATCACAACAACCCTGGAAGCTAGGTGTTCCTGTTATTCCCATTTCATAGATGATTATGTAGATAATAACTACTTAATAACAGAGTTGGGAAAAGAAGGCATATTTCTTTCCTCTCCCCCCAGAGTTCTTTTCACTCTGTCATGAAGGGAGGAAGTATGTAAAACATGAAAGGAGGGGATGGGTGGGGAGCATGCCAATCTATGGCGATGGTGATCCTAGTAATTTACAATGTTGGAAAACGAAATGTTTATTTTTTTTCTTTATTAATCAAAGAATTTCCCCTCTTAGGATGGGGATGGGAAGGTAGGGAGAATGACAAGTAGGTGTGGCAGTAATAGCTGATATCTATGTGATGTTTCAAAATTTGCAAAGCATTTTACATAGGCTAGCTCATTTGAGCCTCATGATTACTCCACGAGGCAGTTGGTACTGGTACTATGCCCATTTTATAGAAGAGGAAACTGGGACTCAGAGATGTTAACTGAGTTGCCCGTAGTCAAACAGTATCAAAACAGGATGCAAGCATAGATTTTCCTGAATCCAACATTTTAGCCACTCTTCCCTTCTGTGACTTGGCAGGACCAACCACTTCAGTCTGCTTAAGACTGATCCTATTTGGCCATGGATTTGATATGGGATATGGGGACTGAAGTAATGATATACAATGGCACCCTGAACTTCTGACCATAGCTCCATACATCTTTTCCCATACTATTTCTCCATGGCTGGCTATTCGGTCAAGTTTCTGGAAGACTGGAGCATGCTTTCTTTTGAGTTGCCAGTCATTACTTCTTGCAAGTTTCAATAGATGCCCCCTGAGGTTCCTCCAGTTTCCAGTCGACCGGAATATAAACTGATTATGGAGCATAAAACATGAGAGAATCAAACTGAAACAAGTTCTGAGAACAAATTCTATTTAGAGCTAAACGAATAATCTTTCTCACTTCTTGGACAGAATGGAACAAGGTGCTTGTCTGGAATAACAACTGTTGCAGGAGAGCTAACATCTGATTGTACTTTTATTACCCAGCGGTCCTGGTTCAGCATGAAGAGAGATGAAGGGTGTTTCGTTAGTACAGGGCCACAGGTTTGCTGAAAGCTCCCCAGAATGGATTTATCATTTATAACCAGAGAGAAACAGAATGAGAGCCCCCCCCATACCCCTATTCCCCACACCCTCATCCTGGGCAGATCTTTCTATCCATCTAGAAATTGGCCCACAGTTGGAGTGAGAACTTGATGTAAATTTCAATAGCAGAGCCTCCCAGATAGGCTAAACTTCCCTGGGGAAATGGGACTCATTCCAAGAGTCAACAAACAACAAAACATGTTCCTTTTAGAACCCTATTCTAAGTACAGTGGGTCAGATGGGGTCCTTCTTAAATGCACTGCACTTGATCCCCTCATCCCCTTTCTGAATAGAAAATCAGCACCTTGTTTTAGTACATGGGTAAAGCGTGTGCCCTCTGGGTCTTTCTTTTTTCTTTCTGTACTGGACAATATCCATAGATTCCTGAATTTACATTCTTTCAGGTGCAGGACAATAGCGGTGAATCGGGACTCAGAGACCTATGATCAAATCTTGGCCTTTCCACTAATTTTCAGTGTAACCTTGAGGAAGTCACTTAATCTCTCTAAGCCTCAGTTACCTCATCTGTAAAATGAAGAATTTGGAGCAGGTGACCTTCTAAGGTCCTTTCTAGCTTTAAATCTAAGATCCTAGGTGAAATTTGGGAGTTATGAACCATTTTCTAGTATGGAGCATGAGGTGGGAGCTCTATATATCTATCTCTAACTCTCTCTCTCTATTTCCCACAGGAGCAGGCTAGCTAGTGCTCCTGTATTTGTGCCATACACAGAGATGAGTCTCTTTCTCTGTCTCTATCCATATCGTTTGTATTTATGTCTTCATTTATTCATATCTATATACATCTATATCTATCTATATCTATATATATCCATATCTACCTCTCTCTCTCTCTCTCTCTCTGTGTCATCTCTAGCTATACCTACACCAAAACTTGCATCTATATCATCCTCTACATCTATATCTACAGCCATGCATATATACATACACAAACACATATATACACATGTATGTATTTTATAGGTGAGGCAATACACGTATGCGTATATGAATGTGTATTTTTGTATATATATTCACTTGGACCTAGGGGCACTAGTACTTTTTAAAATGTTACCATGACTCCTCTGACACTTTTTCATTCCCATAATTATTTACGCAGATATAGGCAAACAATAAATCAATCTAACTCATGTCTTTGGGTCATGTCAGTTTCCTCATAGACAAAATGAGAGCATTGGACTATAAAATGTCTGTCTATAAGAAAACATGCCTCATTCTTCTTCCTTATTTCTTTCATTAAAAATGTTATTGAGAGGATGCTATGTCATCTTATAGACTAGTCCAACCCTTATCATAGCCATAGCCTACATTGGAGAGGTTTGCTTGAAAGAGTAAGATATTGAAGAGGGAAGTGAGAGTTGACTAGCTAAAAGTGAATTCACTGGAGAATTCCTTCTGTCTGTCCTATTTCCCACATATTTCCAAATCTCTCCTCTTTAGTGGAAGTGAAAAATCCATCCAACAGAGTGGCCAACAGGACCTGGAATAGCCTATGCATACAGTGCTTTTAATCACCAATCTGTATGTCCGATGGGGTGATGAAATATGTTTCCCAGGAGTTTCTGAACTGCCTTTTCCCTTCCTCAAATGGCAAATAAGCACTGAGCTGCTCCACGGTTTCTGATATGAAGCTCAGATTGAGCCATGAAAAAGCCCATATTTCACAAGGCAACATATTTCTGGTCCCTGGCAGTAAATTTCTCTCATTCTTTCACTGTGCTATGGGACCCATTCTGAAAGGTCAGTGTGGCACTGTGTAAATTGACCAGAGAACCACTGAAACTGAACAAAATCTTTTGCAGATGTGTGGACACAGGGGTGAGGGTGGGATAGGGTGAGGGGGGAGAGGCAGTTGATGGGGAGGGTGAATCTCAGTGCCAGGATGATGAGGACACTGAAGTTAAGATGTGGCCTGGTCTCTTTGACACATTATTCCTGTCAGAGAGAACCATTTCTGCAAGCGTGGGCTGGGATGATGGCCACTAGCTCATTTTAGGAGATGGACTTTGTACTATTTCCAAGGACCTAGTTGACATCTTGG
This sequence comes from Trichosurus vulpecula, assembly GCF_011100635.1. Taxonomy (NCBI): domain Eukaryota; kingdom Metazoa; phylum Chordata; class Mammalia; order Diprotodontia; family Phalangeridae; genus Trichosurus; species Trichosurus vulpecula. Next base: position 127,171,906 of record NC_050580.1, on the reverse strand, counting down.
AATCATATCAAATTACTTCCTCTCCACCCCTTCCTGCCCCCATCTCTGAAGTGGTAAGTCTGAACAGTCACTTAATTATTTGTAATGTGTCCAGAAGTGGTTAAAATCACTGTGGGCACCAAGAATTGAACGTTGTACTGCCTGATTGCCTGATATGAAGTATAGGTCTGGGTCACCTCCCATCTATCCCCCAAGTCAAATTATGTTCCCTAGATGGAAATGAAACTACCATTTCATAACACAAAAAATCCTACATCATTTAGAGAGATTCCTCTTTATTTTTATTTCTGTTTAAATATGAGGAATCTAAAGCTCAATGGGAAACAGTGACTTTCATGTGGTTATATAACTAAGATTGCAAAGCAAATCTCCTGACTAAATCCTTTGATATATTTGGGAAACTATGTCCCCCCCAAAACCATCTAGTGGGTAAATGCCTTCTACAGAGACTTCGTGGCCAAATCCCTCAGGACTCAGAGAATCTGAGAGTTGGAAGGGATCTCAGAGGTCATGCAGTCCAACCGCCATGTGAAGGAAATCCTCACTTAAACATACCTGATAAATGGTCAGCAAGCCTCTGCTTTAAGACCTTTAAGGGGGACAACATGCCTTATGTCGAGGACTACTTTTGGATAACTCTGAATGTTAGAAAGCTTTTTCCCGCAAAAGTCTCTACTTACTTTGCATCTTTTCTCCCTCTGCTCCTGGTTCTCTCAACCAGGGCCATGCAGAATAGAGGAGATTGGCCTAGATGTTTTCTATGTTCCCTTCGGTCTTAATCCAGCATGTTGAGTCTCTCTTCAGTGACAACTCTCTCCTTTGCCTATATATATATATATATATTCTACACTGAACTGTACTAATTTATGTACACAGCATATCTGTTCTAGTGGATTATAAGTTTGTTGAGAGCAGAACTGGCTCTTTTCATGTTTTTGTCCCCAGGGCCTAGTATAGCACATAGACGTATATTAAATTGAACTGAACACTCATGGAAACTGTTACAGAGAATACAGCTTTCCCTCCCCCTATTTTTTTAAAAAAAAGAATTTTACTGGTCTATTTTCTTTTCACATTGCCTCAATTTACCTTCACATCACCTAAACTTACCCATGCATCCTTCCCCCTCCTAGAGAACCGTATCATATAAACAAAGGATTTTTTAATGAGAAAAAAATTAACCAAACTGATGAATTCATACAGAATAATTTGAAAATATGTATGATGTTTGATTCCCTCGTGTACCTCCCATCTCTGCAAAGGAATTGGAGAAAGTGTCTTCTGTTACATCTTGTTTGTTCTTTGTAATTTTGCAGAATTAATTTCAATTATTTTGTGATTGTTCTTTGACATTTACATTGTTCTCTTGGCTCTGCTCACTTCACTTTGCATTAGTTTGCGTAAGTCTTTCCATGCTTCTCTGTATTTATCATAGTCATCATTTCTGAGAGACTAGTAATATTCCATCACGTCCATGCAACACAATTTATTTAGCCATTCCCTAGTCAATGAACTGCAATTCTTTTTCCAATTCTTTGCATTGTAAAAAAAAAAATAATTTTTTTCTGTATATGAGGGACTTCCTTTTTGTAAATTCTTTTTCATTGATTTTTTTCATCAGTCTTTATGATTTTCTTTTTATCAATGGGTCAAAGGGTATGGATATTCTTATAGAACAGTTTTTCAAAGCATTTATTCTCTGTCCACACAAAATCAGTTTAATTCTGTGTCTCAAAGAAAAGGGGTGGGAGCTGGGAAGATGCTTTGATCCAGCATTGAAATGTACTTGATGTAAGTGCAGGAGGTTAAGGAAAGAAAAATTTGACCCCTAATATCCGTGTTGTCCTTTTCCTCAGTATTTGTCTTCGACTAGTCACCAACTTTTTATCCTCCTATATCTCCATAGATTGGTATTAAAAGAGAATTGTGGGAGAAATTTAGGGTTTGAACATTTTCCTGCTTAAAGTGAATAATTAGGGTTATCCTTACCAGATATCCCAATGGGAAATGGCCCTACAGGCCTGGTGAGGCTATATGGTATAGTGGTAGAAGATCCTGACAAAAGAGTGTCATAAAATATATGTGGTCCAATAACTCTAAGGTATGACACCCCCCAAAAAATCATAAGGTAGTAAACCTCACACTAAACCTAAAGTCCTCCATAGACCTAGAGAGTAGTGGAACTCGGCCTTTAGGCCAGGCTACTTGATAGTCCAGGTTGATACATCCTAGATCAGATCATAAGGTTATGAAAAATCATGCCATCAGTGCTTTGTTTACAAAATATGTATTCTTTGTGACTCTTTAAAGGACATGTTAATAATAGCATCTGATGGTTTATTGGACAGGTGGTGGCCAATTACTGGATTTGATTCAACAAAGTATATATTAATGTCTTATTAGGCCTGACCCAGCTGGTAATTGATCACTAATGAGCTAGCTTTTCTTGTATCCAGGCAAAACTGAGAGGGTTTTTGAAATTCTCTAAGCTGGTTCCTGCGTGAATGCCTTAGGAGAAGTGGCCTACCAAATGATGGATAAATTTTTCAAGGGGGAACATTTTAAAGCAACACTCATTTTTCTAATTTTAAAAGATAGTGATCTGTGCCCAGAGAAAGAGATGAAGTGATCACCTCCAGAATTCTATGTTCATGACTTACTTAAAATTCAGGACCAGAACAGAAAAGGCTCAGCCCCCTCTCTCTAAATCTCTGCATCCATGATCATATGATCAGGTATTGATCAGTCTTTGATACTGCTGGATTATTACTCTTTTGTGATATCTCGACTTTTTTCCAGTTGTATTAGTTTTTATGTGGGGAAGTAAGAATTAAAAGTCTTTTTTTGGCTGTATGTTTTTCAAATACCCAAGATGATAATGCCTTCCATGGAACACCATCATTTTCCCTCTCAGATCTGAAGATGAAATTCCTTGATTCAATTTTGTTCTTCTGACTTGCTAATGCTGACTGTAGAAATACTCAACTCAGCCTCAGTTTCCTCTTTTCTAAAATAAAGAGGTTGGACTAAATGACCTCTATGTTCCCTTTCAGTTTTAAATCTATCATCCTGTGATCTGTTCCTTTAAAAAGGGCTCTTTTGCAGCTTGCAGAAGTTTCATTTTCCTTCTACCCCTCTCCTCTTTATATTAATGAACTTCACCTAATAGAATCAGATGCCAGAACTGACAAGTGCTCTTTCTGGATCTTAGTTTCACCTCCCCAAGAAGGCATTTTCTCAGTAACACTTAACAAAATGATATCTATCAAATCACTAGTGCAGTTAGAATTTAATTTGCTCTATCAGTTGCCATTGTCATGCTACTTAACTTAAAAAAAGTAATTTTCCTCGTGACTTCATAATTTCTTTTAGTATTCTTTTTTTCATTGAATAGATTTAATGAACTGTTGAAAGAAGAAAGTCTTGGTAGGAAGCATTCTTTTGAAAGCATCTTGGAAATGGGCACTAAGAAATCTCCTCCTCTCTATTTGTCCAACCCCTACCCATCTTAATTCTGACTTCTTATATAATGCTTTCCCAAACTACTCTCCTTCATCATTGTTTGTCCTTCTACTGAATTCTTTAGCATTTCTGGTGTATACCACTTATTCCACATGCCGCCTTTTGATTTATCATGTTTGATCATTTAAAAATATTATGTAGCTCCTGCGTTATATTTGCGCATCAAGGTGTGCAAGTCCGAACTTGGATGAAAAATTTTCTAAGGGTAGAGGACACATTATTATGTTTTTGCATTCCTCTGTGAAGTGAATGATTGGACATAAAACTTTCTAACTCTATTATCCTATGATATTTCCTATGCAAAGTTAAATACTTGACAGCCAAAGCATATGAAATACGCTTTATATATCAAGTTGATTCATTTTAATAATTTAGAATCTGAGTTCAAGTTAAATGAAAATGATTTCAACTAGTAGACACAGAGTTTAGAGCCAGAAGGGTCCTTTAGAGATGATGTGATCTAACCATTGCCCTCCCCCCACCCATAGCCATTTTACAGATGAGGAAACTGAAACTCATAGAGGTTATGACTCGCAAAAGACTGGGGAAAAAGTGTCAGAACTTACAGAATAACTGAGTTCTCCTAACTACAGCTCCAGTGCTCTTTTCAGTATTGTTCACTTGTTCAGTTGTGTCTGACTCTTCGTGACCCTGTGTGGGGTTGTCTTGGCAAAGATACTGGAGTTTTTTGCTGTTTCCTTCTCAAGTGGATTAGACGAAGAGAGGTTAAGTGACTTTACCAGAGTCACGCAGCTAGTGAGTCCCTGAAGCCAGATTTGAACTTAGGTCTTCCTGACTCCAGGCCTAGCACTCCATCTACTGAGCCATCTAGATGCCTTTCTCTTTTCGGTATACTACAGTGCAATTTTCATGTGACACAGTGTGGTACAGTAGAAAAGTCATTGGTATTTGAGTCAGAGGATTTGGGTTTGAATCTTGGTTTTTCTGTTTATAATCTATAACAAAGCATTTAAACTCTATGGGCTTCATTTCCCTTATTTTTTTTTAAAAATGGGGGTTAGTATGAATGGTCTCTAAAATTCTTTCTAAATCCTAGATTCTATGATCCTTTGTGCTACCATGTATATGTTGATTGATTGAAGATAGCTCAAAAGGGCAGAATAATCATATAAAATTAAAATATGTGGAGGGCAGCATAGTGGTTGAATAGCAGTCTATCCTGAAAGCTCTAATGTCCTTCTCAGGTCCAAGTGTATGATCCTAGATTACATGGGAAAATCTTCATGTGTTACCATACTGTAAATAAGTAGCATCTAAGGATATTAAAGGAGACCAGAACTGAGGCATCTTGCATAGCCTGGAACTCAAAACTATGTAGAACCGTGTGTGGTAAACTAAAAATAAATAAAGAAATTTATTAATAAAAAAAAAAAACGGAAAAAGGACTCACATGTACAAAAATATTTATAGCAGCTCTTTGTGTAGTGGCAAAGAATTGGCAATTGAGGCGACATCCATCAATTGGGAAATGGCTGAACAAGTTGTGGTATGTGAATGTAATGGAATACTATTGCGCTATAAGAAATGAACAGGCGAACTTCAGGAAGACCTAGAAAGACTTACATGAACTGATGCTGACTGAAGTGAGCAGAACCACAACACTGTACACAGTAACAACCACACTGTGTGATGACTCACTTTGATAGACTTAGCTCTTCTCAGCAATGCAAGGATCTAAGACAATTCCAAAAGATTAATGATAGACATTGCTGTCCACATCCAGAGAAAGAACTGTGGAGTCTGAATGCAGATCGAAACATACTATTTGTTCTCCTTTTCTTTTGTTGTTTTGTTTCTTCCTTCTTGTGCTTCTTCCCATTAGTTCTAACTCTTCTTTACATAATGACTAATATGAAAATGTTTAATATGAATATAAAAAATAAGTCTCTGTCATTAGCACATCTGTATATGCGTAATACACTGTACTATCTGCCCAATGGGGGGAAAAAGGAATTAAAATCCAAGTCATGTGAAAAAAAAAAAAAAGAAACCAAAGAGAGTGTTAAAGGGCAAATACTTATATGATTTGGTAAAAGGAAACATCACATATTCATAGGATGAAATATTGAGTGGATGGATGTAATATGCCATCTGTCAATGCAGACAACATGACTAGCCTGCTGTCATTAGGGAATATATTTGACTTCTTTCCTATTAGAGGGGTGATTCATTTGTGATGATATATTCATGCTGTATGACTCAGTCTTCCACGGTGGCTTGCCAAGGTTAAGAATGGAACCTAAGGCCAGGAAATAGAGCAAAACCAACTAATTAATGAAGGGGTAATATGCCCCTAACCCTTTGAGTTCCACACATTAGTTCTGGAGTTGTTTACCCATATGTGGATATAGGGCTGGGGGATAATTGAGCCACAAGATTGAAGGAATAAAGTGATATCTAGAGGAAGAGTCAAAACTCTCTAAGTGTGCCCACTTTAGAAATTCATGCATGTCCAGGCATCTTCTCGGTGATGGGCTGTAGCTAAGCTTTACTGGGCAATCACTGTAATGCCTACATTATTGGTTTAACCTTATTGGTTCAAAATAAGCAAGATGTCAACCACTGAAAATCATAAAAATGAAAAACATTTCAAGACAAAATGGATTAAATATATTTCATCAAGCAGTACTTCAGAAGTTTGGCTAACTTAGGCAAGGACATTCCTGGGAGCAGAGGCAGGGCATGAGGGCAGTTTTATGTTTCATTGGTGATTTTAGACTGTGGTCTTTGAACATATCTGAGGATTTGTGTTGGAAACATGGGAGAGTTTAGTTCATGGCCACACTAGATAAATACCCATGAAGCTTTAAATTTTATCCCTTGGCAGAGATGGCTATTATGTTTCATCAATCAGCTCATATTGCTTCTGTCACATAACTCTCTTGACCTGATAGTTCTGAAATTTGGCTATAATGTTCTTTGGAGTTTTTATTTTGGGATCTCTTTCCTGAGGTGATTGGTGGATTCTTTCAATGCCTATTTTGTCCTCTGGTTCCAAGACATCAGGGAAGTTTTCCTTGATAATTTCTTGAAAGATACTGTGCAAGTCCTTCTTTTGATTATAGCTCTCAGGTAGTCCAGTGATTCTGACATTGACACACCTGGATCCATTTTCCAGGTCAGTTGTTTATCATATGAGATATTTTATATTTTCTCCTATTTTTTCATTCTTATGAATTTGTTTGATTGATTCTTGATGTCTCATGGAGTCATTAGCTTCCACTTGCCCAATTCCAACTATTAAAGAATTGTTTTCCTCAATTAGCTTTTGTACTTTCTTTTTCATTTGGCCAATTGTACTCTTTAAGGAGTTGTTTTCTTCAGTGGATTTTTGTATCTCCTTTTCCATTTTTAAGCAGTTTTCCAAGCTGATGACTCTTCTTTCATAATCCTCTTGCATCACTCTCAATTCTTTTCCCAACTTTTCTTCTATCTCTCTTTTTTTCATTTTAAGCTCCTTTTTGAGCTCTTCTATGAGTTCTTTCTGGGCTTGAGTCCATTTCCCATGTTTCTTTCCCATTCCGTAGATGTTTTGACATTGTTCTCCTCTTTTGAGTTTGTGTCTTGGTCTTCCCTGTTACCATAATAACTTTCTGTGGTGATTCTTTTTTTTTTTTGTTTTCTGCTCATCTTTTTTTATGGGGGGGGAGGGGTGGTGGTGGTGCTTTATCCTTTCTTTTAAATTTGATCTCTGAACCTAGGGTGGAAGGGTCATTATCTGAGGCTTTTTGTGACAGGGGCTGTAGGCCCTGGCTGTTTATCTGATCTTGTACTGATGTTACCCTGAGGCCCACAGGGGACCCTCATGTCTGGTGCTATGCTAAGTGGGTGGGACTGGGGGTGGTTGGCGCTGCTGGAGGCCTTAGGGGTCTGGCAGTTTACCTTGTGCTGAGCTGAGATCCTAGTAGTGGTGTCTGGTGTGTGCTGAGGTGGAGTGTTTCTGCATTTCCCTGAGGCTATGCTGAAGCAAGTGGAGGTCTGGCTTACTTTCTCATCATTCTGGAGGATGCCTGTTTGCCCAGGGCTATGCAGAAGCAATGGTGGTCCTCAGAGCTGGACTCTGCCCATTTGTCTGCCTATGCTAAGGTATGTGGGGGTGCTTGTGTTGGCATTTGCCTGCTCCATCACACAGGCTGAGGATCTCCTGCTGGTTTGCTGAAGTAGGGCTTGCTGCTCGTTTGCTGGGATGCCTCCTGTTTTGGTATGTGCTCCCCTCTTACCCACATGAGACAGACCTTTCTTGCCAGTTTTCCAAGTTTCTTGAGCTAAAATATTGTTTCACTCCATCTTTTTCTGGTTCTTTTGTTCCAGGATTTGTTTTGGGGTGCTATTGTATAGTTGTTTGGAGGTGAATATGGGGGAGTTACAATGATTTATTGCCTACTTCACTGTCTTGGCTCTGGGGAGTCCTATCATGTAACTCTCATATCAAATTTATTGGATGGTAACATTTGTAACTGTACCATTTACCATGTTTTATTTTTTCTTAATAATTCCTTATTAAATGCATCTATTTACTTATTGTTCATTTATTTTGTTTTTACAGTGTTTAACCTTTGATGACTAAGTATGGATTCTTCCTAGCTCCAATACATTTATCTGTTGCCAAGGTGCTAGCCATCACCAGGCTGTTGTCATGGTCTAGGCATGAAGTGATGAGGGCCTGCACCAGAATGGTGGTAGTATCAGAGGAGAGAAAGGGGCATATTTTATAGAAGTTGTAAAGGTTCAGTCTTTGGAAGATAATCCTCTAAAGGATGATTACCTAATGAATATTCAATTTGAGGGAAGAGCAGCATAGGCTCCTTGAGAAAAAATGATATTTCCTTTTTGTCTTTTTATCCCCTGGTCCTAGCAAAGTGCCCCCCCCACGTGTGTGTGTGTGTGTGTGTGTGTGTGTGTGTGTGTGTGTGGGTGTGGGTGTGAGTGTGTGCTCTAAGTGCATGCTTAAGTGTAGCTGTGCATGGGTGTGACCTGGGTTGGAAGAAGAGGACCTGTGATTTGATTCTAAAGCGAAAATTACTTTTGTGGATGTAGATCAGCAATTCCTGGTTAAACCAGGAGTTCCTAAAAGGTTGCTTGGGGGTACTGAAAGGGCAAATGACTCATGGCCAAAAAGCTGGGATGTATCAGTGACAAGACTCAAACTCAGATTGTATGATTTAGAGGTTGGCCCTCTCTCTATTATACCAAGTTACTTCTTATGTTGCACACAATTGTAACAACAATGTTGCTAGCAGCTATTATGGGGGTGAAAGACCAATAACACCAGCACACAGGGGGGCTGCTAGCATGGGTTCTTTAATCTGCTTTTCAAGGAAAGCATCTTTAAGGGGTTTACAATCTCACTTTAATTAAACATACATATATCATTTACTTAGTTCAGGGGAAAACTCAGCATCCTGAACTTCAGAGAAAATACAAACAGAAACTACAAACATACATTATATAAAAGGAGCAAATAATACACAGAGATCAACGGACAGGCATCTATCTGTCTGACCAGAGAATTACATAGCTACCAGAAAGGGAAGCACTGACATCTGGGTTTTCAAAGCCAGGGTGGGGTGGGGTGGGGGGGCTGCTTCAACAGCTTGCCCAGAGTCTCCTCACCAACACTCTGTCAATGAGTGTGCCCCCAAAGGCAAAACAGGGGCCCTGAGGGCTCAGAGCCTACTTAGCAAAAAGGTGTGGGGACTGGGGCCTCACAGCTAGTTGTGAAAGGGTGTGGGCCTGCCTCTAATCAGGCCTTCCTTTGTTGGCCCCGCCTGAGGTCTATTGAGGGGGTGGGAAGAGTCTTTAATCCCTGATCAGCATTATAAAGGTATGGGCCTGCCTCTAATCAGGTCTGCCTTTGTTGGCCCCACCAGAGGCCTATTCAATGGGTGGGAAAGATCTTTCACTTACAGATTGGCCTTACAATAATAAGCACATAAATATTTTGTGAAATTGAATAAAATTATTGCAAATTTTTACAAATTAAATAGTGAAAATATTTTTCCTCTCATGGGGAAAAAAAGAAAGAAGATATCTTTTGCTCCCACTAAGACCTAGTATCAAGGGAGAAGATTGCTATTTTATTCTGCAGCGTCTGTTGGAAGAGATTTTTGAGCCCATTCATCCTACCCCATCACTTGGCAGATGAAGTAAGTACTCCAGGGAAGTTCAGTGACTTGTTTGTTGTCACAATAGCTAGTATGCATAAAAGATAGTACTTGAACCCAGGATTTCTTACTTTAAGTTCGGACCTCTGTTCAGCTCACCATGTCTCCACTCTTCCCTAGCATGTAATATATTCTTGAAGATTTTACTAATAAAGTAGTAGAAACCTTCTGTTACAGCTTCAGGAATATAAACTCTTTTTTGGATTTGAAGCAGTAGTTCAAAATAGAGCTTCCTCATCAGATTTTACGTTTAGAGCTAGAAAGGGTCTTTGAGACCATCTAGTACAATATTTTCATTTTACAGACGAAGAAATTGAAGCTCAGAGAGTTTAAGTGATGACTATAGTTACAAAGGCTGTGTTTTGTCCTTCCTTCTTGAAGAGAAAGTGACATCAGGGAGATGATGACATGACTTGCAATTGACTTTGATTTGAGTGAGGGAGGGCTGTACAAGGTCACCAACCTCACTTTCTCCTCTGGAGCCATCTGGGTCCAGTGGCGATGTATTGATCAGGATGACTGGAGACAGCCCAGGATGCAGTGGGAGACCTCGGCCCTTTTAAGCTAAAGTCTTTTCAAGTTCTCTCTTTGAGGGAAGCAATGCCCGTTCAGTGAATAGGCCTCTTTAAGAAGTGAGTCACTTTAATAAAAAAAAAAATCAAACTGGGAGGGGAAAACCTTCAAGGTAGCTGGCCAAAAGAGAAACAGTCACTATTTACACTCACTTTGAGCCAAGAAGGTCCAAAAAATAATCATTAAGTGGTGCTTGGGCAGGGACCTATTGTCCAATCCTTGAAATCCAGAGTGAATTGGGTTTAAGGCTTGGTTTTTAAGAAAGAAATCTAGCCAGTAAACCCCAAGTTAACTAGGTAGCTTTTGGCCATCAAAATGTACCTTCCTTTGGGCAGAACCCCCTTGGGTAAAGGGAGGACAGAAGAGAAGAGAGGAGAAGGGAGGAGGGAAGGGGAGGGGAGAGAAAGGGAGAGGAGGGGAGAGAAGGAGCTGAGTTGCTCACTGGTCAGCTGGATCCCCATTCAGCTCAAACTACTCACAGGTTGTGGTTTGTCATTCATTCTTGAGACATCAGAGAGACCATGACATGACTTGCAATTGACTTTGATCCGAATAAGGGAGTGCTGTGTAAAGTCACCAATCAACCTCACTTTCTCCTCCAGAGCCATCTGGGTGCAGACAAGTTACAAAGGTAGTAAATAACAGAGTCAGTATTTGAACCTAGGTCCCCTGATTATATTTCCAGTATACCTCACCATTCTTTCCCTCTAATATTCAGGTTGACAAAGGGCATCAATAAAAAGCTCATAGCTGTAGGAAAGTATGTAGTAAAGCATCACTGAGGTCAGTATTAAATTTTCTTTTAAATGGATGGAAAAATTATAGAGCATATCAAGGAAACCCATTTTGAATCAAAACTGGGGAGGTTTGCCACACCCGTGGCTTCACCTGTAGCTAAAATTTTCAATTATCTTACAGATATATGGATAGTGGAAATAATGCAAATGGAAGAGAAATGTAGGCATGGAGGTGATTCATCTTGAGAACTACAAAGCAATTCATGTGGGAGAGAAAATTATTTGAATCACATTTTCAGAAAAAGGGGGAAATATACAAACAGCAGTACTAAGAGAGATTTGATAGAGAAAATGCCAATGATTTTGCTAAAGATTTGCAGGACAACTTGGGAAGCAGAAAAGGAAACATGATGTCAGGTCTCAGTCAGGAGATGATATGTGGAAATGATTGTTCTATACAACTCAAGAATGGTGTCCTTTCATTAAATAGAAGAATGGCAGCTGAAGTAGTAACTGATGCTATATTCAAATATAGCTACTGATATAACTGATGCTATTCAAATAATAGTATATGACATCTATATAGAGCTATCAGTTTTTCAAAAGTGATTTATGAACACTAACTCATTTAACTCTCACAATAATCCTGCCAGTTAGGTGTAATAGGCATAATTATCCTCCTTATCACCTTTGCTAAAAAAACAAATAAATGAACAATGAACTAGATTAAGTTAGATTAAGTAAATGCTTTAGAGGAGGAAACTAAAGTCACCAACAAAAATCGATTTGTCCATGATCACATAGCTGGTAAGTGTCAGAGGTGACATTTGAAGCTAGGTCTTCCTAACTCCACTTTTTTTACCATTCAAAACTTTCACTTGAAACACACAAACCTACAAAGAGTAATTGTGTCATTTTGCTTATTGTCCAGGTCAACACATAACAAGATTTTTTTTGGCTATTTGTATCATAAGATGACACCTTAATACTAGATACATAGAAGGTGTACACAAAGCATTGGGAAAATGGATCCTCTGCACTTCATTTCCTTAGAGAAATCAAATTAGAATAACTTGGCTAAATGGGGCAATGTGAACCTATGGACGATAAAAATGGAAACAAAGATATCTTACGGAGTTGGACTATAAATTAGAGTAATAAGCTGATTCTTTTTGAAGACCCATGATTGGATTGGTATTGGTATTTTCTATTGATACAGACTGCAACCTCAGATGTTTTATATGACGGTACGTAGTGACTTGTGGCCAAAGAATCATAGGCTGGTGGCTGATATTCTAGTTGTGTGACTTTCTGAATTTAGCTATATGGTCCTGAGAGAGGAGAGCCACCATCTGTCAAGGGGCTCATAATTCAAGTCCTTATGTCTCAATAAGACCTTCCAATATATGCTTTCAATGGGAATAATCTTTGATTATACTGTCACCTCCGTACCAAAATGACTCATTGGAGTAGGACTTTAGTGGTGGCATGAGTTGATATTCAGCAGGAGGGTCTGCAGAGGTGACAGGGAGGCAATTGAAATGAAACATCAGGAGACACTCTATAGTTAGATATCTTTGTCTGTAAACATTTATGCATATATTTTTATAACTGTGCACACACACAGATGTCTCTCAGGAAATGTGGTAGAAGCTTCTTAACTTGCTATGCTTAAAAACAGCATGAGCCATACATCCAGGGAGGGGTTTATTATAGGAAACTTCTGGCATTGATCCCTGAAGGCTGGATTGGAGTACCTGTCTAATTCTTTCCATTTCTAATTTCTTCATTCTTATAAATTGGTGGGTGCAGTAAAAGAGTGGTTTGTCCCATGTGGGACATGTGGGAGGTGTATCATGTTATCTGATCCTAAAGCGACTTGCTGGGAATATTTGGGAGAATTTCAAATAAAAGAGTATCCTTTACACAAACCCTTAGAGTAGAGGTGTATTGGCAAATAGCTTTCCAGATATAAGGTATATGTGTGATAGAAAGCTAAATGGATAGATTCAAAATAATTTTAAAAATTCAAGTAAATATGAAAAGTGGAAAATATTGTTCTAATTTTCCTACTGAAACAAAAAAGGAAACTACAGTTTATTTTGGGAGTGCAACATAAAGTAAAGGATGACTTGAGAGTTCATATTTCCTCAACACTGGTAGTATGCCTCTTTCTGTAGTGATGTCACAAAAAGGGATTCTGAGTTCAGCTGTGCTTCTCCATGTTCTGAGAGTTACTCCATGGTTTTCTTAGCATAAACAGATTCTTGTTTATCATCTTCCCTGATTCTTGGGGCTCTTGCACCATTTCCTGGAGCAAACCTGTGAACCTTCTCGCCAGCAACAGCTTGTCATGAATATCTTCCTTTTCAATCATGTGTGAATTGTGTACATTCCTCCCTCATTAGAGGCAGAGTTAACTTAAGACCATTGAATGTAAATGTGAATACTTGTAAAGTGACAAGCAAGAGACAGCTGACAAGAGAAGAGGACAATTTCCTACTATTTTGGCTGTAGTAAATGTGAGAGCTGGGAAATATGAATTTTAATAAGACACTAAATAGAGCAAAAAAAGTAGAAAAGAACAAACTAGAAGGAGTTTTGAAGTTAACTAGAATCATTGATGTGGAGGTGGAAGGGATCTCAGTGGCCATCTAGTTCACATCCTCCATTTTAAGGATTAAGAAACTGAGATGTAGAGAGATTAAGTCACCAGCAAAGGTCATATAGTTAATAAATGGTGGAGCTAGAACTTGATTCCAGGTCATCTGACTCCAAATACATTGCTCTTTTAATTGCAAAGAGAAAATCAAAATGGACAAACTGAGTTGCTTTTGTATTTTCAATATATACAATAGTGAACACAATGCTGTTGTCAAAGATGTTATTAAAAATTAATAAAGATGAGAGAATATTGGAGAAGAATTTGGGTGCATAGAATTTAGAATGCTATATATTCAAGAGATGAGGGATCTGTCTGGAAAAGCCAGCTCAGGCAGAAAGTAGTGGGGTTGTATTTGAAGAACCCTCTTCAAGAAGAGTTTTACTTCCTTAGTGACACAGTGGGAGGACTTGAGAGAGATGTTCTTTGGATTGGAGATAGAATCCAAAGGAGCTAGGAAAAGGGAGGACAACTCTCATGGTGAACAAAGTTTATGTTGTGCCTTTGGGCTTTTTCTTAACACTGTTCACTAAGGCGTGAAGTGCCTTCTCTTGCTCCTCCTGTCTTCTACCCCCCAAATCACTTCCTATTGAAATCTTATCAATCTTTCAAGAGTCAATTCCAATAAGAAGCTTTCACTTCAGCAGACAGCACAACTTTGTAAGGATTCCCCTTCGGACAAAATTGTGAGAGGCTATTCATCCCTCTGCAATCCTCATTCCTTCCTTTTTCTCACTCAGCTTTTGATTTCACTCAGTCCCACTGGCTATTTGTCTCTTCTGCTTTCTAAAAGCCTTTCAGTTTGTTTGGTGTGTGATGAATGGAAAAAAAAAATTAATGTTTTGTGACAGAACATTTCTGCAGTAAAGGAGTGATAAATATCAAATCAAGTGAAGACCAGAAATTTAATTTTCCCTATCAGGGCCAATCTGTGCTTCGTTTTATCCTGACAAAAATTGATATTTTATCCCTGTGATAATGGAAGACTCTGATTGCTCTGCCTTTTCATAATTTTCAAAAACCCTCATTTTTCCCCCAGAGAACCTCAAATCAAAGGGGAGACGACTGTGCACATCATAAAATTAAAAAAAAAAGTCACCTTATATTCTTTCAGCTTGGCTTCCCTGTGCTTGGCAGGATGAAATTTCTTAGGGTCTAGTTAGGTACCTGATTTAATTCAAGGCTTTCCCATTTTTATCTTTCTGATTTCTCTTCCAGAAAATTTGTAAGTGTCTGCAAGGAGGACATAGCACAAGGGGACTGTCTCAGGGAGAATCACAGAGGACCAAAACCTTATAGAGTCTCTTTGCTTGAGGAACTGGTAGAGAGCTGGCCCATTCATGTCAGCTCACCATGAGCTAGTTTAGGCTAGTTAGAAGTTGAATGCAGCAATAAGCAGTAGAGGTTAGTTTAGATAGTTTCTGTATTCATTTGTATTCATTTTTGTCTCTTATAAATTACAGCAACTTTTTATTACATCCTGAATTTGTTTATTAGAGACCTTTATGGCTATATTTTGTCTTTCTTTCTGAATGTAGGTTGCTAGCTCTGGGATTTTCAAAATTTTAGTTCTGTGTATAGATCCTGGAACAATCTTTGACATGGAACTTTTAACTTGTATCATTTGAAGGTTCACATCTGGACTACCTGGGACATGCCTTAAAAATGTGGTTTTTTTTTTTTAATCCTTGACTGATCACAAGCTATTTTTCTACCTTCTCTTCTCTTTCATTGATCAGCTACTAGAAAGAATAATCTGTCTTCACTCTTCAACAGCTTGAAATCCTTCTCAATAACTTTATAGAAACTACCCTTCATATTTTGCTATGAATAAATCCAAATCCAGCGGGAATATTCCTTATCTTCTTGACATCGTTGCAGTGTTTGACATTATTGGAATGGAAAGATGACTGGCTCTGGAATCAGAGTGAGAGTTTGAATCCACCTTCTGATGCTTGCTACTTGTTTGCCTTTGGTAAATCATTTAATCTTTCTGAGTCTCAGTTTCTTCATCCATAAGCGGTCCCATTCATTTCAAAATAGCCCTAGGATTGTCCTGGATATTTTCATTTCCCTTGATTAGAGACACCTGATTAACTTGTTTCTCCTATCTCTCTTTCTCTTCTGGTTCCTTTTTTATATTTTTGTTGACCTCTCAATATGTGTATTTCCTAAGGTTCTATCTCTCCTGGTGATTCCACTCACTCTCATGGCTTTACCTGCCACTATATATGAATCTTTAATCTTAACTTTCATTTTCTGAGCTTTAGTCCTTCATTTCTACCTTCCTAAACAATATTGGCATATAAGTCAGTGTGTCCCCAAATAAAGTGAATATCTTCCTTCCTAAACTGAGTCTTCTTTATGAGTATTATTGCTGTGAGGAGAAACTACAAGTATTCCATATTTGAAACATTGGCATTACCTTTAACTCTTTCATACCCATCACCTTTCTTTTTTGTTTGTTATATATTTATTATTTTTTGTTTGTTATTTGTTATTTATTTGTTCTTGTCATTCTTTTTTTTTAAGCTTTGAGTTTTGAATTCTATCCCTCCCTCTCTCCATTGCTTCCTACACCCATAGAGATGGCAAGAAATGTGATATCAATTGTTCATGTGAAATCACGTGAAATATATTTCCATATTAGCCATACTACAAAAAAGCAAGAAAAATAAAGAAAAAAGACTTATGCTTCAATCTGCATTCAGACTCCATCTGTTCTTTCTTTGGAGGTGTATGGCATTTTTTAAAAATCATAAATCTTTCAGAATTGCCTTGGATCATTTTATTGATCAAAATAGCTAAGTCATTCACTGTTGATCATTGTACAATATTGTTGTTACTATGTGGTTCTGCTCACTTCACTTTGCATCAGTTCCTCTAAGTCTTCTCACGTTTTTCTGATGCTATTTTGTTTATCATTTCTTATGGCATAACAATATTCCATTGCAATTTCTAATTGATGGGCATGCCCTTAAATGCCAATTCTTTGCTATCAAAAAAAGGGATGCTGTAAATATTTTTATACACATAGGTCATTTCCTCTTTCTTTGATCTCTTTGGGATACACACATAGTGGTGATATTGCTGGGTATGCACAGTTGGTTGGATTAGTTCACACATCCACAAGAAATGCATTAGTGTCCCTATTTTCCACATCCCTACCAGCATTTGTCATTTTCCTTTTATCTCGTATTAACCAAACTGATAGGTATGAGGTGGTGCCTCAGAATTATTTTAATTAGTATTTCTCTAGTCGATAGTGATTAAGATCACTTTTCATGTCACTAATTTCTTCTTCTGAAGACTGTTTGTTTACATCCTTTCACCTTTTGTCAACTGGGAAATGATTCTTAGGCCTTTCCAGAGGAACTTGCTGTATATTCCCTCCCCATAGTTTCTTGCATTCCTTCTAATCTTAACTGTATTGGTTTTGTTTGTAGAATGAACCTTTTTAATTTCATGCCATCAAAATTATCTATTTTATTTTCTATAATGCTCTCTATCTCTTTTTTGATAATAAATTCTTCTCTTATCTATAGATCAGACAAGCAAAATTTTCCACGATGCTCTAAATTGTTTATGATATCATCTTTTATGTCTAAATAGTGTACCCATTTTGACCTTATTTTGGCATACAGTGCAAGTTGTTAGTCTATACCTAGTTTCTGCCAACTGCTTTGCAGTTTTTCAAGCAATTTTTGTCAAATGGTGAATTATTGTCCCCGAAGCTTGGAACATTGGGTTCATCAAAAACTAAATTACCCCCAACCCTACACCCTCAGTATGGCACCAGACATGAGAGTCTCCCCAGGCCTCAGGCAACACCTAAGCAGCACCGGGTAACCAGTCAGGGCCTATGGCCACTGGCATAAGAAGCCTGAGACAGTGCCCTTTCCACCCCAAAAGCAGAGCTCAAATGTAAAATAAAGGGAAAGGCCAAAAAAGATGAGCAAAAACAACAATAAAAAAGGAATCTGACCATAGAAAATTATTATGGTGACAGGGAAGACCAAGGCATAAACTCAGAAAAGGACAACAATACCAAAACACCTATGGATAAAACCCCAAAGAAAAAGGGGAAGTGGTCTCAAGTCTAGAAAGAGCTCATGGAAGAGGTCAAAAAGGAGGTTAAAATCATATAAAAGAGATAAAATAAAAGTTGGGAAAAGAAATGAGAGTGACACAAGAGAATTACAAAAAAAAGACTCAACAGCTTGGAAAAAGAAAACTACTTAAAAAGTAGAATTGGTCAAATGGAAAAGGAGATACAAAAATCCATTGAAGAAAACAACTCCTTAAAAAGTTCAGTTGGCCAAGTGGAAAAGGAAGTACAAAAGCTGAGAAAAACTCCTTAAAAGTTAGAATTGGGCAAGTGGAAAGTAATGACTCTATAGACATCAAGAATCAATCAAACAAATTCAAAGGAATAAAAAAAAATAGAAGAAAATGATAAAATGCCTCATGGAAAAACAGTTGACCTGGAAAATAGATCCAGGAGAGACAATGTCAGAATCATTGGACTACCTGAAAGCCATAATCAAAAGGAGGACTTGGACAGCATCTTTCAAGAAATTATCAAGGAAAACTGCCCTGATATCCTGGAACCAGAGGGCAAAATAGGCATTGAAAGAATCTACCAGTCACCTGAGGAAAGAGATCCCAAAATATAAATTCCAAGAAATATTATAACCAAATTATAGAACTATCAGGTTAAGGAAAAAAATACTGCAAGGGGCCAGAGAGAAACAATCCAAATATTGAGGAGCCATAATCAGTATTACCCAAGCCTTAGCAGCTGCAGCATTAAAAGATTTGGAGGCCATGCAGTATGATACTCCAGAAGGCAAAGGAGATAGGACTACAACCAAGAATCACCTACCTGGCAAAATTAAGCATAATACATCAAGGGAATAATAGTCATTCAATGAAACAAAAAGGATTTCAAGCTTTCATAAGGAGAAGAGCAGAATTAAACCAAAAATTTGATCTTCAATATCAAGGCCCAAGAGAAGTCTAAAAAGGTAAACAAGCAAAATAAAACATAAGGGATTCAATGGAGCTAAATTTTTTACATCCCTATATGGGAAGATGATACTTGTAATTCTTAAAAATTGTACCACTAATAGTATAGCTAGAAGGAATATACATAGACAGAGGGTATGGATGTAAGGCAAATTTGAAGGAATGACAAAAAAATAACTAAGGGATGAGAAAGAGGAGTACACTGGGTGCAGAAGGAAGGCAGAGGTAGAATATGATAAGTTATTTCACGTGAAGAGGCACAAAAAACCTATTACGGTAGAGGAGAAGATGGGAGGGTGAGCAATGGGCATCACTTTATCCTTACTGGCTCAAAGGAGGAATAATATACACAATCAGTTGAATATAGAAATCTGTCCTACCTGACAGAAAAGTAGGAGGGGAGGAGATCAAGTAAAGGGAGGAGAGATTGATAGAAGGGAGAGAAGACCAGGGGATTTAGTAGACAGAAGCAAACATGGTGAAGAAGGAAAGGATGAAAGGAGAGAGAGGACAAACAGAAGGAAAAATAGAATGAAGGGAAATACACAGTAATCATAACTGTGAATGTGAATGGGATGAACTATACTTCCATACTTCCATAAAATGGAAGTGGATAGCAGAATAGATAAAAAAAAAGATAACAACAACAGTATCCTACAATGTGTTGTTTACAAGAAACATATTTGAAGCACAGAGACACACACAGAGCTGGAGCAGAATATATTATACTTCAGCTGAAGTAAAAAAAAAAAGCAGGGGTAACAGTTCTGATCTCAGACAAAGCAAAAGTAAAAATAGACTTATTTAAAAGAGAGAACTACCCCTTGCTAAAAGGTATGATAGATAATACAGTAATATCAGTACTAAACATATATGCACCAAGGGGTATAGCATCCAAATTCTTAAAGTAGAAGCTAAGTGAGTTTCAGGTTCGTGACCAAATAAGTGATAGAGAGCATCATGAAATGTAAAGTAGATAATTTTGATTATATTAAATTAAAAAGTTTTTGCACAAATAAAACCACTGCAATCAAGATTAGAAGGAAAGCAGAAAGCTGGGAAACAATCTTCACAGCAAGTATCTCTGACAAAGGTCTCATTTCTCAAATATGTACAGAACTGAATTTATAAGAAAACAAACCATTCCACAATTGATAAGTGGTCAAAGGATATGAACAGACAGTTTTCAAATGAAGAACTCAAAGCTATCTATAGGCATATGAAAAAGTGATCTAAATCACTTTTGATTAAAAAAAATGCAAATTAAAACAACTCTTAGGTACCACCTCACACCTATCAGAATGGCTGAAATGACAAAAAAGGAAAATGATACATGTTGGAGAGGATGTGGGAAAATTGGGACACTAATGTACTGTTGGTAGAGTTGTGAACTGATCCAACCATTCTGGTGAGTGCCGTATTTCCCCATGTATAAGACGCACCTTAATTTTGGGGCCCAAAATTTGAAAAAAAAATGTATTACATAAAGTTATTGAACTCAAGTTTTATTCATCTGCTCATAGCTTTCAGGCATCTTTTGGGCAAGTCTGGTGCGTGTACGCATGCTTAGTCCATTCCATTTCATGAACCTGAAGCACCAATTGTGTCCTCCTTTGAAATCAGTAACTTCTTTTTCATCAGCAATTCTTCTTGCCTCATGCTGAACCATCTTTGTGGACACAGGAATTCCAATCGCCGTTTGCTCTTCAATCCATATCTTCAATTCCCTCTGTAAATCAGGCCATTTTGCTGACTTGCCTCTCATGGCCTTCTTCTGCTGTGGCGTTTTCAGTAGGGTTTCTTCTTCCTGTAGCCAGTTTCAGATTGTTTTCTCAGTTGGAGGAGGACCAAACTTATGTTCAGCAGCACGATTTCCATTCACTTTTGCAAACTGGATCACTTTTGTAACTTGAATTCAGCACTGTATGAAAATCTTTTCTGAGCCATTTCTGGGCAGAACATGGCAAAATGTAACCTAATATCCTGGTAACAAATGCAAAACAATGAGCGCAAAGACAACAAGCACGAAAAAGCAGAAATGCAAGTAAAAAAAATCTACAACCACTGTATAAAACGCACCCAGTTTTTAGAACCCAAATTTTTCAGAAAAGGGTGTGTCTTATACATGGGGTAGGTATGGTAATTTGGAACTACGCCCAAAGGGCAACCAAACTGTGCCTACCCTTTGATCCAGCAATACCACTACTAGGTCTGTCTCCCCAAAAGATCATACGAAAGGGGAAAGGACCTACATGTACACAAATATTTATAGTAGCCCATTTTGTGGTGGCAAAATATTGGAAATTGAGGGAATGTTCATCAACTGGGGTATGCCTGAACAAGCTGTGCTGTATGAATTAATACTCTTGGGCAATAAGAAATGATGAACAGGCAGAGTTCAGAAAAACCTGAAAGACTTGTAGGAACTCATGCAAAGTGAAATGAGCAGAACCAGGAAAACATTGTACACAGTATTCAGCAACATTATGTGATGATCAGCTATAAATGACTCAGCTCTTCTCAGCAACATAATGATCCAAGATAAGTACAAAAGAACTTATGAGAGAAAATGTTCTTCACATCCAATTAAAGAACTGATGGACTCTGAATGCATATTGAAGCATACTTTTATCACTTACTTTATTTTTTTCATGTTTTTTCCCTTTTGATCTGTTTCTTCTTTTACTGCTGTGACTGATGCAGAAATATGTTCTAAATGATAGCACATGTATAACCTATATCAAATTGTCTACCATTTCAGGAAGAGAGGATGAGAAGGGAGGGAGAAAAAGTTGGAACTCAAATTCTTGTAAAAAATGAAGGCTGAAAATTGTTTTGACACAGAACTGGGGAAAAAACTATAAAAATAAAATAAAAATTAAAAAAGATGTAATGTCTAGACTCCTTTTTAGGTCATAGCTTCCAGGAAGTTCAATAATTCTTACACCACCTCTCCTTGATCTGTCTTTCAGGTCAGTTGTTTTTCCCAATGAGATATTTCACATTTTCTTCTATATTTTCACTCTTTTGACTTGGTTTTAGTGTTTCTTTACGTCTCACAGAGTCGTTAGCTTCCATTTTCCCAAGTCTAATTTCTAGGGAATTATTTTCTTCAGTGAGTTTTTGTGCCTTTTATTCCATTTGATCAATTCTGATTTTTAAGGCATTCTTTTCTTCTGCGAATTTTTGTATCTCTTTTTCCATTTACCCAGTTCCATTTTTAAGGTATTATTCTCTTCAGTACTTTTTTGTGCCTCTTTTCCCTAGCTATTGACTCTATTTTTATAAGCTTTCTTGTATTACTCTCATTTCTTTTCCCTATTTTTCCTCTAACTCAATTTTTAAAATCTTTTTTGAGCTCTTCCAAGAATTCTTGTTGGGCTTTTTTCCAATTCACAGTTCTCTTTGAGGCTTTACTTTTAGCTCTTTTGACAGCTTTGTCTTCTTCTGAGTTTGTGTCTTGATCTTCCTTGTAACCATAGTAACTTTTTACAATTAGGTTATTTTTTTATTATTGTTGTTTGCTCATTTCTCCAGCCTATTTATTGACTTTTAACTTTGTATTAAAATTGGGCTCTGGTCCCATGGTAGAAGGGGCATTGTTCCAAGTTTTAGGTTTTTTTGTGCTGCTGTTTTTAGAACTCAATCTGGGTCTGTAACTTTAGGGCATTCCACTCTCCTGTGCCATGCTTTTCTATTCCATACTCTGGCTTCTCTCCAGGAGGGGACCTTGTTCCCTTGCAGCTGCAACTGCTAGTGCTCCTCTTGGCTCTAAAACAGTGGTCATGTCCCTTGCTCCCTTATAGCTGTAAGTGCTAGAGCTCCTCTGTGCCTTGGAACTGAGACCAGGGACCCAGCCCCTTTGTTTGCAACCACAAATAGTCTTTTCTGCCTTAGAACTATAACCAGGGCCCCTCTTCCCCTCTGCCACAAGTGCTAATGCTCCTCTTTGCTTTGGAACAGAGATCCAGAACTGTGTGTGGGCAATACCCCAGGTTCTACACCCAGAGCCAGCAAAGGGTCCCTTGTGATCTCTAGCTGTCCAGTTGTCAGAATCCTTTACCATCTCTGGGCTGGGAGCTCCTGAAATTGTTGCTGCCATCATTGTAGCCACCTCCAAAGCCTACTGCTAGTGTGGCTGGGGCATGCACTGTGCTCACCTCAACCTCGGTGTCACAGACCTCTCCTGCCATCCTCCTAAGTTATCTTGGGCTGGAAAAATGTCTCATCCTGACCTTTTGTTGGCTATGCCACTCCAGAATTGGATTTGAGGTCTTATTTTAAAGTTCTTTGGAGGGGAATGTTGGGATAGATAGTTCAGCTAAGTCGTTGCCTATACTTCATTATCTTCCCTGTCACCTTTCATATATATTCTTATTGATGTTGCCTCCACAACATAATTCATACCCATTCCCTCCTCTCTATTCTCTCTCTGCCTTTCAAGTATTGTCTTTAATTTCACTTGATATTGAGATATCCCCTTATCAGGTTTTGCTAACTCAAAATTCATGTCCCTTCAATTTCACTTCTATATCATTGATAGACTAATCTTTCTTTTAATGTTTTTTATGTCCTGCTTATGATCTGATCATGTTACTCCTTGTAGAGGGAACAATTCATTAAAAACTAGGCTAGGATGGATCAGAAAAGGTTTGTGTGACCTTAGTTATTCTCTGAAGGAAGCTGGGCATTTTAGAAGGTAGAGGTGGAAAGGGAAAGCATTCCTTTGCTGGAAGGCCACAAGAACAGATACATTAAGATGAGAGTGAGAGTGTCATTTGTGAATTACAGAGAGAAAGTATGTTTGACTCTTTTGTGGAGTATGTGTATGGAATAAAGTGGAAGAAGATTAGAAAGTTAGGAGGGGCCAGGTTGTGATGATCTTTAAAGGCCAAACAAAGCACTTCATCGTTGATCCTGAAGGTAATATTCCACCTGATGTCTCACCTATAGTTCTCAGTGCTATATCATGTGAAAATCTGGTAAATATGGTTTGCCTGTCTTAATTTACATCATTAAAAGACAAACCATACTGTTTGCACATCACTTGAAATTTTTTTCCATTAAACAACACAGAGTAAAAGTGCTCAGTTGAGTATGACGCCACCTAACTCTATCACCAGATATTTCTATCAGCTATGTGGTGCAGTGGATAGAATTATGGTCCTCAAGTCAGAAAGACATGAAGTCAAATCTAACTTGGATATCTACTAGCTGTATGACCCTGAGGAAGTAATTTATCTGCCTCAGTTTCCCCAACTATAAAATATGGATAATAATAGTACCTATCTCTCAGCATTATTATGAGGATGAAGTGAGATAATTTTGCAAAATATTTAGCACAGCCACAGTCAGACACACTGTACCTTGATCCCAATATAGTGATGTTATTTTGGTCTTCTTCAAGAACGAAAAATAAAAACCAACCAAGTAAGCACCTAACAAATGCTTATAACCGTACACTCTTCCTCCCTGCCCCCATCCTCTGGCTTGCATTGCTTCATCTTATCTACAAGGATTCTGTGAAAGATTTTGTTCAGTGCTTTGCCAAAATAAATATACACTATGCCTACAGTATACCCTGGATTTACTAGTCTAGTATTCTATCAAAAAAGGAATTAAAGTTAGCTTGACATAACTTATTCTTTGTTAACACATGCTGAATCCCAGTGATTGCTGCAGTCTTTTTCCCAGTGGCAGAGTCAAAGGA
Source organism: Trichosurus vulpecula (assembly GCF_011100635.1). NCBI lineage: Eukaryota > Metazoa > Chordata > Mammalia > Diprotodontia > Phalangeridae > Trichosurus > Trichosurus vulpecula. The sequence continues at coordinate 127,147,489 of NC_050580.1, read as the reverse complement.
AGCAAGTACGGGTTTTGCAGGGCAAAAAGATAATATTACCTGACAGTTATATGGTGAGTGCATTACCATTGCCAGGTGTATTCAAAATATATGGACTTATTTGCCTTCAGAAATTCCTCTGAGAAAGATAATTTGATACTTTCACAGATCTCTGATTTTGTCACTGAGGGTACTTCCTCCCTTCTTTGATACTTCAGTATCTTTATGCCCTTAAAAAAGACATATAAAGACAACAAAAATAATCATAACAATAGGTAACATTTACATATCACTTTCAGGTTTGCAAATCACTTTACAAGTATTGTTTCATTTTATCTTCACAACAACCCTAAAAAGCAAGTGTTATTTTTACCTCCATTTTTACAGAGGGGATAATTGAGGCAAACAGAGGTTGAGTGACTCAGGCTCACACACCTTGTAAGCATCGAAGACCAGATTTGAACACAGGACTTCTTGACTCAAAGTACATCACTTCATCCACTCCAAAACTGCCTATATGTAATCATGAGAGAGGAGATAGAGCTGCTTTCTGAGTTAGGGAGTCTTGGGTTCCAGTCACACCTTTGACATAGTAAGCATTTGACTCTGAATAAATGACTAACTGCCCCTGGAAATGGTCTAGGACTTTATTATAAATGTCAACCTACATTGTTGGAGGTATTTTCCTCACTTGGGACCTTTCTACATAAATGAAATCACAGGTTCTGACCAAGGAAGCTGGGTAGGCAGATGATGATAGCGAGGTCAATTAACTGTAAGAGTAACATAATTCTTGTGTCAAGTGCATTGAGGGGTAAGGGAGCTAAATCTGATGATGAAGGTGAAGGTCAACAATATGAGTTGTCTTTTTTTAAAGCTATATTGAAGACAAAAGGGCCAGAGAAGGAACAGAGCCACCACTATATATGGATTTTTTGATGGTAATGAACAATGATGAAGACACACTATTCAGCATTTTAATTTTATATATTTTATTTTCCAAGGTGAACGATGGGAAGGCTGTGTGGTGCAGTAGAAAGAATACTGTGCTCTCAGATCAAGGAACCTGGGTTCAAATCCCTCCTTCGACACTTGCTACTTGTGTATCTTAGCAAATCGCTTGTCTTGAATTTTATCCTCTTTAAAATAAAGTGCTTTTACCAGAAGATGTCTTTCAACTTTAGATCTACAATTCTACAATATAATATTTGGTATATGAAGGATTGAAAAAGACATAGTTAATTGGGAGTCAAACCCAAAGATGAAAAGAAGATTGTAAAAGGATCCTTCTCCTTTCTCAGTGGGTTCAAATCACCAGGCTTGGATAAACTCCATCCTTGAGTATTGTAGTAGTAAGAAGTAATTGTTACACCAGAGTGACAGATGATTTACAAAGGATCATAGGAAGCAGGAGAGGTGCTGCAGGCCTTTTAATGGGCAATGGAGTACCAATTTTCACAAAAAGGAATTATGAAATGCATAGCCATCATATATAGTTATAACAGAGTGTAACCAATGGCTATTACTTGAGTTGTGGGCTCATTTAGACTGGTTTAAATGTGGAAACCTTCTAAATAATAACGTTTTCCAATGGGAAAATCAGGAATTGGTTCATGTTTCTCTTAGCTCTTTTTAAGCATTCAGAATAATGCAACAATGAATACAAGACAGATTTTATTTATTCCAACAAAAAACACAAAACATTCACGTATTAATGCACAAATAGTCAAGGCAACTCCAGTGGACTCCTGCCTTCCCAAAGACGTATACAATCTTTCAAACTTCTGTCACTACCCAGTTGAGAGTATCCTGCTAGAAAAAGAATTCAGGATTGCATTAGAATTAAATGTCCATTCCCTCTATCGAGCAGCACCTTCCCTCACATTCTAGATCTAGACAATGCTTATGATGAGTCACAATAACATTGAAAGTTTAGGCCCGTTACTCCTCCAACTTTTATTTCCCTGCTGTGCTGATCCTTCTGCCACTTCGTTAATCTACAAGCATATGGGTCCCCTGTTTCCATGTCTTTAGCGGGCAATTGGTTTTCCTGCTTCCAGGCCTCCATTTGCCAAATCTCCTTTTCCCTTTGTCTGTTTTCATATAGCACTGGGTGCTTGTCTCCTATATCTCAGTCTAGCAAGATCATTTTTTCTTCTCCATCATGAGAATTCCCTGGAACTTCTGGTATCCTCTACATAAAGTGGACCTCTCTTCCTTATGCTCAGTCTCTTTCATTTACCTTCTTTTACCAAAGCTGTATATCTCATTCTATAAGCCTGTTTGGCAATGGCTCCTCTACCCCTAGAGAGTTACTTAGATAATCACATCTCTTTTCAAGAATCTGAGTCCATGTTTGGGTATAGTACTCTTCAAATTTCTTTCTTCGACAATGAACTTGGTGTCTGACTTTATTTTTAAAAGTAAATCCTAGGGTTGAAAGACAGGGTAATAAAGTAGTTGTGAATTAAGAAAAAAACATTTTCCCCTTAATTAATAAAAATCTATGTTCTTTCCCTCACAAAACCCACTCCCAGTAGTGGTGGAAAATCTTTTTAGCAAATGTGTATAGTCACAGAAAACAAATTACCATAATGGTCAAATAGTAGTGGTGACAAAAGTAGTGCTTTACTTCTAATCTTATTGGAAAGGTTTCTTATCTTTATTTATATGTGTAAATGAGGATAAATATAAAACCTTTCCAAAGTGTGTATGTGTGTATATACATACATACATTGTGTGTATACTTGTATATATGCACATACGACCGTGTCACAAAATGCCTTGTAAATATATCACATATATGTTGTGTATATGTTTATATATACACATACAGGCATATAAATGAGACACATAAACACGCATATGTATGTATACACAACATCAACTACACATACATTCACATACAAAGGATTAGGCTTTGGCCAAGGGCTTACTGAATAAAACTGTTTGCCCCATCTACCCCTCCACAAACCTTGCTGCAAAGATTCAGCTTGAACACTTCTCATATTCCCGTTATGCCAAAACAAGCAGCACTTGACTCAGCTTGGTCATATAAGAAGGAAGTGGGATGTAGTGGGATGAAAACATCCTTCTTTCCAACTAGAGATGAGTTCTATTTTAAAGATCTCCAAGGCTACAGAGACGCTGCCTGAAAGATCGTCCCCACCTTCCCAACATGACCTCCATGATTCTACTTAGCCAGGAGAAGGAAAGATGAAGAATTGAATGGGAATTGAGGGTGGATGATTACCATGCATATCTGCATTAGGTCCAAAGGAAAAGGAACTCCCTGGAGCCTGTTCCCCAAGAGCAGAGGTTCTTATTCTTTTATTGTGTGTCATGGACCCCTTTCAGCCCCCTTTCTGCATGTTTTTAAATGCACAAAACAGAATACATATGATTACAACAGAAACCATTTACATTGAAATATGGAAACCAACATATTAAATCAAACAAACAAAAGAACAAGTTGTCCCAGGTAAAGACTCTAAATTAAGAACTTGTGTCCTAGTGGAAACCTAGGGAAGGGACCCAATTTGATAAATCTCATTATCTTCCTCATTGAGGAGATTTGGGTAGTTTGGTAATCCAGCTTGAGGGGATATACCAATGAGAAAAGGATGAGAAGTCAGAAAATGAGTAATGGAGGAATAAAGAGAAAAGGCTAAAATCCCAAATGTTTCATCAGGAAAAAAAAAATCAATATAAGCCCTGAGCACAAGTAAACAAATTAACAAAAAACATTCTAAAACTAGACGGAAGAATGAATACTAAATATTCAAAGCGATGACAAAATTCCCTTAAGAAATACCGTGAGAAAAAGGGAAGTGAACCAGTGCCTGGTAGAACTGAGTGCATTTCCAAGGATTATGAAGCAATAACAAAAGAAATTCCAGAATGGTTCAAAAGGGAAACTGGGAATGAATAGATATCGGAACTTAGAAACCTCAGTGCAGAATTTTAAAACTCTAATCGCAAGTTAGGAAAAAAGTGAATCCATTAGAGATAATGTTTCTAAATAACTTAAATTGAGAGTAATAATTTTGGAAACCACAAAGACCAAAATAGAGGAGAATTTGGCAGAAAAAGAAGTAGAGGGCAACAATGTTAAAAGAGCCCATGGATACTATATGGGCCACAATGTTTGAAGAGAGAATACATATAACTTAATGTTCACAGACGAACTACAGAACATACAGTGTCTAAAGTACATTAGAGTATCTACGGGATATTATCAATTTACCCCGAAGGCCAAGGGATTCTATAGTGACTCTAGTCTAGTAGGGGAGAGAGGAACTTTGACAAGAGATCTGGTTATATAGTTACCCCTCAAAACCTCAGAATGTGTTACATACTTTCAATCCCTTAGCTTACTTCCCAGATTGCTGTTCTGAGGTTTGCAAATGGATATTAATCCATATATACTTAATCCATATATACTGAAGACTGAGTAATGACCATCAATGGAACAGATCCCATTCTGCAACATTTTTCTTTGGTAATATTTGAATCAGTGCTTTATTCAATTCTTGAAATGCTGCTTTTTTCTTTGTTTGAAATGGGAAATCACTACCCAGTTCAGACAAAAAATAGGCTCTCATGGTCCCTCTTTTCTTGGTCCTAGACAAGAGCTCAATTTAGGCTACATTTCTTTTCCAATATTTTGGGTCTCTTGCTCATGTTTTTTATTTTCCTTAATACCTCTGGTCTGTGATCTGGGAATGAGAGCTGAGAAAGAGGCTAAGCAGGAGAGAAGCTGCTTTCTTATTGTTCCATGTAACATGTCATACCTTTGAACAGACAGAGGCCATACCATGGGGTCTATGGAATCATCTAAAGAAAGCCCTTCTGTGTTACTCAGAGATGGGCTATCCCAGGGCAACACACAAAGCAATTGACCCACGAAGAATCCCTTTGGATTGTCATTGAGGTAGGCCCAGGCTAGAGCAGACCTGTTTCTAGTGGGGTCAGAGATCCGTTTGTTCTCTTTCACATTCATCAGTTTCTATTTCTTGTTTTCTATCTCTTCTAGATAGCAGATAGTCTAAAAAGAAAACAATAAAAAAGAACCCCAGAAAACCCCTTCTATATATTGATGGATACTCATATAACTAATTAATACATCTGGGGTTTATGGGGTGTTCAGGGTAAGACAAGCACCTCTGGTATGAGGGTTCCCACCCCTGGCCAAGCCCTTTTCAGGGCTGCTCACCTGCCTTTGGTGTCCACCTGTGGCTCCAAGAAGCTATAGCAGGTACAGAGGCCACACTCTGGTAAATCATCTTTGCAGATGGGCTAAATCAGGTTGAGGGTAACTGACAGGCCTCAAACCTGTTGGTGATTTAGGAGGATGTCTACCCCAAGCATGTGAAGACTTCCCTTGGTGGAATGGGTGGATAAGAACAATCTGTTCCAAAGGCCATAAAGGTAGCTGAATCCCAGTGTGGAGCATTTAGAGACTGATTAAATGTAGCAGAAGCCAAGGTCACCCACTGTATCCTGGGCCATTGCCAGTCATCTTGACTTTTGTACTGCATCGTGCCACTGCACTTTGATGACTCAGGAAGAGAGTGTGAAGCTGAGGGCTTTGCACAACTCTTCCTTACTTAAATCCAATTCACACGCAAGTCAAGACATCAGCCTAAGTCACTGGACCTCTCTGAGAATGAAGGATGAACAATTAACGTATCACAATCTAATCTATACACCCTTAGGAAAAATTTCCTGATTTTCTGCTTCAATTTCTCTAGGCTTAATTGTATCTTCACTTTGTTTAGAGTCTATACCGCTTACAGGCTAAACTATTACTCTCCCCAACTAGGGCTTGTTATCTTTCCAAAATGGGATATAGCAGGCTCTATTACCATTCAGGTGGGGCATGTGGGAGACATATGAATGTATTGCTATGTGGGATGGGATAGGCCAGTGGATCCAGGACTGAGAGTTACCTAAATTAGAGGTAAAGTAGTAAGGACCAAGGCCTTGATCTGTGTATCTCTGTCCATGGAAATAAATATTTTCAAAAATAATGGTTGACAACTATACCTTGACATATATATATGTGTGTGTATATATATATATATGCATATATATATGCATATATATATACATATATATATATACACACATAGCTCCCTCCAAACCCCAGTAGAATAATAATTAATAATAATAGGCATTTATATAATGTCTTTTGGTTTGCAAAGCATTTTATGTATGCCGTCTCCTTTGATCCACACAACAACCCTAGGAAGCAGTTGCTGTTATTGTTCTTATTTTACAAAGGGAAAAATTGAGTCTCTAAGAGGTAAGACAAGTCAGCAAGTAAACATATGAGGCAGCATTTGAACTCAGGTCTTCCTGACTCCAAGCCACACACTTTATCCACTGTGCCACCTAGCTACATCCTAGTAAAAATTCCTTGAGCAAGACACTTTCCCTTTTGTCCTATCTCAGGTGCCTGGTATATAGGAGATAATTAATGACTGGATTTTATGCATGAATTTATGTAGACGTGATAATAATTTTCCTGCATTAGGGTCCTACATGGTGAAAGTTCATAGTCGGTTCTCAGAGGCTATTCCAGTAGAATATGAGCTCTGGCAGGCCCTACCAACATGGTAAAAGCTTCAAATATAGACTTGGTTAGGTAGTGTTGTAGAGTGTATTGAGAGCCAACTAAAAAGTCAGGAAGATCTGGGCTCAAGTCTTACCTCCCACATACACTGGCTGTGGACCCTGGGCAAATCACTTAACCTCTCAGTATTCTAGACAATATTCTATGACATCAAGTGGCCAAGAGTGTCAGCCTTCATTGTTAGTAGAAATCCTGTTACTTGGGAGGGTCCAGTTCCTATTAAAGTCCTGAATGATCAAGGTTAATACTGGATTCTCTGAGGCAGAAAGAAGCTTTGGCAAGCCTTTCTATTTTGGAAAAGCTTTAAGATCAGGCCAGTGATAAACTGTATGTTTTTTTGGCAGAAGACTGGCCTACTTTCTTTTTAAGAGGTTAATCAGCTGCTCAGCAGTCCAGTGATGATTATTTTGATCATAGCAACTTCCCAAGACCATTTACTGAGTTGGAAGAGGACATTAAGGCTTTCAAAGTACTTCACTGAAATTACCTAAGTTATGAAAAGGTCATGATCTTTGCCATTGCAAGGACTACACACATGGAAGAAATCAGAGATGTCCGAGCATTGAAGTTGTAGTAATAGGATCAGAATATTATAGTCAGTCAATATTCATTCATCAAATGTGTCACAAGCACTGTGCAAAGTGCCGCAGATACAAAGAAAAGCATCCAACAACTACGTATAAATAAGCTGTATGGAGGATAAACTGCAGATAATCAATAGTGGGAAGAATGAAGAATTTTCTAGAATTAAGGGGAATTGGAAAAGGCTTCTTGTAGGTGGGATTTTATCTGGGACTTGAAGAAAGCCAAAGAAGACAGAGAGACAGAGAGGGAAAGAATAGGGTACAGCCAAGGAAAACGTACAGAGTAAGGAGGGCATATAATAAATGTTGAGAAGTTTATTGAAATGGGTCTTGCCTTGGTCTGTGATTGCTTTTATTCATCTTTTAAGATAATGCTGTTTCTTACCTCTTTCAGGCTTGCTTTTGGCTCACTTGTCACAATGATAGGTAGTCACGAATTCTTCCCACTGTTTCAACTGGCTTCCTTGGGCAAAGGTGCATATTTCTAACCTCTCTGAATCTTCTGTCTAAAATGGTGATAATCATTCTTATATACCAACACACACATGTGAACACATACATGTATACACACATATTCCTGCTATGAGTGTTGAATGAGATAATTTATGTAATATCTTTGGCAAGTTTTAAATCATCTTTCTAAATGTTAGATATCATTGTGGAAACCAGCTACATAGCTTTCTAGCAACACCACTTACATACATAGCCCTGGGCTGTGCTGTAAGGATATCAGTTTAGCAGCCCTGGCCTTTACCTGTTCACCGGTGCTTTAGTTTCTCACTTTGATGAGTTTATTAAGTGACAGGAGAGGCTAAAGGGCCTAGGTGTAGTAGGCACTAATTGAATGAAAGGTAACTCTGCTGCTCTGACTCTCAGATCACTTATATATGTCAGTGGTTGATACAGCCAGAGGCAACAGTTGAGTGTCCCCTGGTGGATAAAAGAGGAGACTCATGACTTTTGCAGGGTATGCAGGTGAGAAGGAAATATTTTTGGTAGGATGGTTTAGGGACCCTTGGCAATGCCTGTCTAAACAATTAGTGCTTTAGTGCTAATTAGTAATTACTGAAATGTGAGCAAACTAGTAACTAGGAGGGCCTGGAGGATTGTAGCACAAGATAATGACCAAAGGGATCAGATAGGACAAGTCATCATAGGGTTCCCCAGGGGACTAGGCACATGGCAGCTCAGGAAATAGGTGGCAAATAGGTATGGTAAACAGAAGAGGTCAGTGAAGGGCAAACAATAAAAGTCTTGGAATTCCACACTGTTTCTGCAACCAGAAAACACATTGTTTTTAGTGATTGGAAGAAGATGCTGATGTAAGCCCAGCTAAGCAATTAGTATTTTAGTGCTAATTGATTACACCTGAGCAAACCAAGGCCCAACAGGAAAGACTTGGTAAATAGCAGGGGGTAGAGGTTTCAGGCAGGAATATCTATAAATGAACAGACCTTCTTAAAAGTAACTTATTGGCATGCCTCCGGATGACTTTCAGGCAAAGCAGGTGGCAAAGAGGTGTATTGCCATAGCATTTCATAGGAGATGTTTTTGAGGGAAAATACAAAAGATACATCGTTTCACACTCTAGAGTTCCTTTTCACACTAGGAGTTACAAAAGCAGAGAATTATTCTAATGATGTATGAGGTATATACGCTTTATTTGTCTTTTCTTTGAATTGGGGGAGGACTAGAAGAATGATTCTATATTCTCATTCAAAGGATTATATAAATAGATACAGAATAGTTTGGATAATAAATTCAGTCAAGACAGAATGGAAGAAAATAGGCGATGAAGAAAGTAAAAAATAAAAAAAAATTCAGAGGAAATAAAATGGGGTATTGTCAAGAGATTAACTGGTAGTGAGTGAAAGGACCCAGGGAAGAAAAAGAAGGGGACTATATTTTCTATTAGCGAAGCAATACAATATAGATGAGGATCTTTCCATCAAGAGTTATTCTGGACCGAAAAATAAACAGTGCCATTTGTTCCACAAACAAAAAAGAATTTATAGGCACTGTCAGGTAAAAAAGAAACATATAGCTGGCTCAAGGAGTAATAGATGCATCAAAAGGTTGGTTTAGATGGCCAATGAGGTTTATAGTTCATCTTTAAAATTTTGTGATTCTGTAAGGAAAACAATTATTGGAGGAAACCAATTATTGTAAGGAAAATCATTAATGACATCAAAGATGGAATTCGCATTCCTGGACCATAGCTTTACAATACTAGAATCATCAATTCTTGCTTAAGAACAGAATCTATCTCATGATAACTAACATGACCATTTTCAGCTGGAAATTTTCTACTCTGATGAAAGGGTATTGAAATTAAAATGTTCAAATACAGGACATCAAAATATTAACAATATATTCATTGATTCATAAGAGAAAACTTATGACAGGTTAGTGTAATAGTTCACAGAGTCTTATGGCATGGACTTTGGCTTTAATAAATGAAGAGAACTTGAGATTTTAAGAAGATGAAAGAATTGTCTTTAGGTTTCAGTGGGACACAGGACAATTTTATATCAAATGAAGGACATGCTTGTTCAAAACAAAAAACCAGATCTAACTAAACCAAAGAGAGAATAGCCCCTTTCTATTGAAATGACACATACCTATATGTAAATACTTGATTTGAAACTTGGAATCATAGTAAAACACTTGGATGAAGATAAGAGAAAAGAAAAAAACCAATATTGCTGTAAGAATTGAGTATACATCAGACTTCCCAAATAGAGCAAGGATATGTCTGATACTTTTGCGATAGAACTCATCAAATTGACATGGGTACATCTATTGGAACACATAGTCAATTCAAGGTTGAGCACCCAATTCTTTAAGTTTTCTGACATTTTCAATTCATTTTCACTTGTATCTTTGCTATTGAAGAATGGTCCTCATACTAGGAAGGACAGAATAAAATTTTTAAAAGGATCCAAAGGGATCACTTACCTTTCACTCTTCCATCCAGGAGGAGCATTCTTAACTAAACAAAGGCTAGAAGATATTATTAGAGAGAAAAAAGATAATTTAGCTATAAAAAACTCTTAAAAAGTTTTCACATAAATGATGGCAATGCAGATGTAATTAGAGTTAATGTAGTTTAGTTTTTTTTTTTGCAGGGATAAGGCAGGGCAATTGAGGTTAAGTGACTTGCCCAAGGTTACACAGCTAGTAACTGTGTCAAGTGTCTGAGGTTGGATTTGAACTCACGTACTCCTGACTCCAGGGCAGGTGCTCTACTCACTGCACCACCTAGCTGCCCCAATGTAGTTTAATTTAATGTAATTTCCATAAATGTTAGAAAACTATTTGTATCAAATAGCATTGAAAAGTCATATAAAAATACACAAAATTGACACAGATATATCACATCAAGAGTTACTTTCCAATATATAAGTGGATAAGGACCAAAATAATAGCAAATTTAAATGACTTCATGAAACCATACTGCAAGTCACTCAGCAAAATGAATAAAAATTAAAGCAATTTTGAATGAATACAAATGGGTGAATATTTTAAAAATGAGAATAGTCGATGTTGGTGAAGCTTCAGGGAAGTCATCAAACTGATATACTGTTAGTAATGTTGTGAATTGGTCCAGAAATTATGGATTTGAATTGAAATTATACAAGAAAAATGACTACATTGTTCATACTCTTTGACTCAATAATCCTTAGGTACGTACATCAAGGAAGTAAAATAGATGTGAAAGTACAAAATATACTAAAATATTAATGGTAGCACTCTTTGCACTGCAAATAACAGGAAACAAAATGTCTGTCCATCAGTTTGAGAATGGCTGAAAAAATAAGTATATATCAATGTATGGAATTTTATTGTGTAGTAAGAAATGAATTCAGAGAAACATTGGGAAATTTATATTAATTGGGGGAAAATGAAATGAGCAGAACCTTAAAAATGCTTTGCATAATAATTATAACAATGTATATGAAAAGACCTCTAAAATAAAGTTGAAGTTCAAGTATAGAAAAATTAATGGTGGATTATTAAAAGATATTGAAACATGCTGAAGTAGGAAACTGCTTGGATAAAATATTGTCTACATTATTACACAAAGTTCTCATAGCAAATATTTTTACTTGTTTTTCTTTGTCTTAATAGAGTGTTCAGTTTGGATATGGGAAGGTTGGTAGGACATGGATATGATAAAAAGTTAAAAAGCATTAATAAATGTAATGGTAATCAGGGAGGTACTTTTTGTTGTCTTCTCCTTTGGAATGCTGAGGTAGTTAAGTACCTTTGATGAGTCTTGCCTTTCAAATGTAATGGCCAGCAAAATGGGATTTTTCACTGTTCTTTGTTTCAGTACTTCTCAGCATTGAGGTAATCAAGTGCCCCAAGGCCCTGAGACAGGTATATAAGATCCAAGGATGGTATTTGAATTTTGGGGCACATTCCTGGAAGGATTGTTGAGACTCTGGGCAAGCTGCAACTGCCCTCCAGCTTTGCTAACCCATACCCATTGGTTTTTTGGTAACCATGAATTGTGATTTGGTCTGTTTATATTATCTCAGTTGGCATTTCTAATTTCTGTTGTGTTTTGCCTTGAAGTTCAGGGTGCTGGCTTTTCCTTGTGAACTAAGTGAATGATATTTGTATGTTGGATTAAAGTGAGATTGTTAACCGTTTAAAGTTACTTTCCTTAGTAAAGCAGATCGAAGAACCTGTGTTAGTAGCCCTCTGTGTACTGATCGTTGTTGGTTTCACACAGCCAGAGTAGCTGCTAGCCAAATTGTTACTACCATAATATACATATTTTAAAAGGATTTGAAAGGCAAGGTAGATGAGAAGATGGTAAGAGAGAACTCTTAATTAAGAACTCTAAATGAATTCTAGTTGCTAGGCCCTGGTGAGGGTTGGAGTCAGTGGACATGGGTTTGAATTCCTGCTCTGTCATTTGCTCCCTATATAACACTGGTCAAATTACGTCACCTCTCTGTGCTTCAGTTTCCATATCTATAAAATGACGGAGTTGGACTATAATTTCTGGATACTCTTTTTACTCTAAATCTATGAGCCTATAATCATTCTGATATATTAAAAGAACTCACAAATGTGGTCAGTGAGCTATAGTAACAGGATGAATGGATGTGGACAAATATTCTACTTTTTATAAAAGGAAGAAATGTGGGCTTGCTAACTTAAGACAATAATAATCCCTTTCAAAATTACAGAATGAATAATCAAAGTTCATGAGCATTTGGAAAAGAAAAACATGATCTCTAGGACTCAGCGTAGGTTCATTAAGAAAAAAGTTATAACCAACTAAATTATTTCCTTTTTAAATAACTTTATTAGATTGTAGATCAGAATAAATATCATTTACATAAAATATCCCCATTTATGATAACAGAAATGTGGTCTTATTGTGGTTCAGTTGGTTCAGTTGTGTCTGACTCTTTGTGACCACATTAGCAGTTTTCTTGGCAAAGATACTGGAGTGGTTTGCCATTTCCTTCTCCAGCTCATTTTACAGATGAGGAAACCAAGGCAAACAGTTTTAAGTGACTTGTCATGATATCATACAGCTAGCAAGTATGAGAGGACAGATTTGAACTCAGGAAAATGAGTCTTCCTGACTCCAGGGCCAGTACTCTACCCACTGTGCCACCTAGCTGTCCAAAATGTAGATGGTAAGGTTATAAAATTTAGTGGTAGCCTTCAATAGTTTGGTTTCAGCTTGGAGAAGGTTTCTAGTGATGAAGTACAGGACTATGACAGTGTTGTCTCATTCAGAATTTTTATTTACAATGTGGGGTAAAAAAATAGGAGGAATAATTATCAAATTTATGGATATCAAAAAGTTTGTAAATCAGCAGAATTCCATAGCTAAGGTGTCTTGATTTGAGCAAAGTAGAAAGAATAAATTGCATGGAAGATTGAAGATCCAAAAAGATCTCAGAAAGCTGGATGGATGGTCTGCATTTTAAAAGATGAAACTCAATAGAAGTAAATATAAAATCCTTCATTAGGGTTCTAAAATAAATTGCACAAACGTAAGATGAGTGATGCTTGGTTTAATAGAGCTTCATGTGAATAGACAGTTGTCTTATTTGATGGAAGATTTAATATGCCAACAACAATGTGGATGCAAATGATATCTTACAGTTATATTGTGCTTTAAGATTTACAAAATACTTTTCTTAGAGTAAGAGCTGTAACTGTTATGCAGAAATGTAACATTTACACAGCACTCTAAGGCTTGTAAAACACGCTCTGTGTTATCTCCTTTGATCATCACATGAACTAGGTGTTATTATTACCCTTGCTTTACAGTTGAGGAAACTGAGCCCGAGAGGTTAAGTGAACTGACCATAGTCACATACTAATAGATGTCTAATCAGGATTTGAACTCATGTCTTCCTGTTTCCCAGCCTGATACTCTATTCACTGTACCACCTGGTTGCTTCAATAACCCTACAAAATAAGTTGTGCAAGTATTGTCATTCTATTTTGTTGACAAATAGACTGAGGTTCAAAGATATTAAATGATTTGTCCATAACCACACAGCTAATACTGCAGCCATAACTCAAACCTAGGACTTTTGACATGAAAAATAGCTTACTTTCTACTACACCATGCTGTCTACCAAGCCAACCAAATCCTATTCCACTTTAATAAAAGTATGATGTTCAGAGTAAGAGAGAGCTATGGTGGGCCCATGGTGCTCTATATTGATCAGAAAATTGCTAGTTTCCATCACTTTTCTTTTTCTGGCCATTATTTGTCAAGATATACATCTATCAACTGGATTCAGTGAAGAGTAGCCATATTGAAGAGACTTCTTGAAATTGTCATACTACAACAAGGCTTAAGAAACTTGGGATGTTTAACCTGTAGAAAAGAAAACTTAGCAGTTTTCAAGTATTTGAAAAGCTGCCATACAAAGGAAGATTTATAGTTATAATTAGATTGCATGTTCCTTGAAGGCAGGGACTATCTTTTTCCTCCTTTTGTATCCCCAGCACTTAGCATAGTGCCTGACACATAGTAGGTACTTAAATATTTACTGACTGCCTGTTTCACGTTGTTCTAGAGTGCAGACCTTGGTGAAATTTAATAAGAAGGCAGATTTCAGCTAAATATAAGGGAGCACATACTTGCATTAGGAAGACTCAAATGGAATGGGCTACTCTGTGAGGTGCCGAGTCACCCTCAATGGAAATGTTTCATTGACCTTCTGAGGATGCTGTAGATGTAGTGTAGAATGTGCACTAGATGAAATCTGAGGCTCCTTCCAGCTTTAAGATTTTATACAGATATAAGAATAACCCATTCCCTTATCACCATGTAAGGATAAACCCAGATGATAATTTCAGGTTGGGTTTTGTTGGTTATCTCTATTTCAATAGGGCTTTCATAGTTCAGGGTCTCTCCTCAAATTTTTAAGTTAATAAATTTGATCTTATCAGCTTATCCATTAGTAATGTTTACAAGATCCTCATATACAAACACAGAAGTTTTCCTGAGAATCACAATCTGCCCATCTATTGGATAGAATCAGAGCACACTCTTTGGACCCTGGTCATTTGATATATTTTTATTTTCCAGATATTTTTTCAAAGCAGGAAGGCCTGAGTTAAAATATGGCCTCAGACATCTAATAGCTATTTGACCTTGCACAAACCATTTACTTTCCTATAGCCTCAGCTTTCTCATCTGTAAAATGGGGATAATAATAGTGTCTATCTCCCGGGGTTGTGAGTATAAAATGAGATAATATTGATAAAGCCCTTTGCAAACCTAGAATGCTATGTAAATGCTGGCTATTGTTGTTGCTGCTATTTGGTATTATCAGTGGGCAGCAAGGTGGTGTAGTGAATAGAGTGCCAGGCCTGGAGTCTGGAGGATCTGAGTTCAAAGGTAACCTCAGATACTTGCTAGTTTTATGACCTTGGGAAAGTCACTTAACCCTGTTTACCTCAGTTTCCTCATCTGTAAATGATCTGGAGACGGAAATGGTGAACTGCGCCAGTATTTCTGCCAAAAACCAAACCAAACCAAACCAAATGGGGCCACAAAGAGGCGGACATGACTGAAACAAGACAACAACAACAACAACAAACATCAGTACTCCTCATTCTTCCCAATAATTAGTGATGTTACTCATTCGGAATCTGCAATATTGCATGATTCATGTTTATTTTATATTCGTTATGCTTTGGTATAATTTCTTCCTGGCACTTTAATGTTATAGGTAAATTACTTCCTAGATCCAAGGCAAGATGATTTATAGCTTTGCTGAGTTATATCATGTTGATTCTGGATATGTTCAATTTCTCAGTGATTTTTCCTGGCATTGTCCAAAATTATAGGGTACACCCAGTATGGAAGATAGCTTTCTACAATATGCACATTAATCCAGGGAGAATGTTGTATTTGAATATCGCAAACTTATTTTCCAAAATATAGATTTTTCTCACTAGTCTCCCTTTCTTTTTCATATAGACAACTCTAAGAGGGAAAATATTAAAAGCAAAAAAAATGATTAATCCTGTGGGGAAATTTAAGTTATGGTGTAATACCCAGGACTGATAATAAGTAGGACTTAACTTGCATATTTGTGAATGGACACTATACATTTATATGGTACTTAACCCCCAAATGTGCATGTATATTTGAATCTCAGAAATATAAAACAAAACCAAAAAGCAAAGGTTTAAAATTTATTATTTAAAATGTATTATTGTCACTTTTTGAAACTTGTGGCACCTTAATGTGCTGTCTACCCCACTCAGGCAAACTTTAAAATAGTATCATGTTTCACAAAACCCTATTAAACTGTCACATACATTTCTCTTATTTCCTTTTCCTGTCAGTGCTGATTATAAGAGAAGATATTTTTGTGTCAACAGAAATTCTTTCCATTGTTTCTAGCCTCTTCCTCCTGCCTGAATCATTTGGGGTGACATTCCTCATGGGGGCAAGGATGCCCCTGAGTTCCTTTGCCTCTCCAGGCCATTGGGTCACAGAGTCCCTCCTGCCAATAACATTATTGCAAAGTTGCTTGAAGGATTTGAGTGGTGTTCAACTTTGACTAGACCCCCATTCTAAATATACTTAAATCTGGAAATGTTAGTGCTTGTGATTCTCAGCTATCGATATTTTCATCTCCCTGATTCATATGTGCCCTGAAGAATCTTCTTAAGTCAAATAGCTAAGCAAATATCAAATGATTTCCTGCTCAAATCAGATGTATTCCCCCAGATGTATTCCCCCTTGAGATATGGTTATACCTATTCAGAATGGTCAGACCAGTATATTGTCTCTTTCCCTTGATCGCCATTGGTTCCAATCACTTTTGGACACACTTTGTAGATGATTAAAGCTTGAGAGTAAATTTCCTAGGGTGGTCCAACAGGCCACTTCTCTGACCAGTGATTTCATCTTTGTGTACTTCCCCAAGGTTGATGTCTTCCTCATATAGGCTCTCTGTGTGGGCCCCAGATTCATATAGATACTAGTAAACACTGACTTCCCTATATGCATCATTATCCTTTGTTGAATTCAGTGCCTTGCATGTATTTAGCACTTGATAAATGTGTGTTGGATTGAATTAAATACTTAGAGAATATCTGACATCAAGCACCATGGGCCCTGGGGCTGCAGTGCTCTTCCAAGCCTCAAATGATTTCTTCCCTAAACTGAACTCTCCTCCTCTCACCACACTCTTGTTCACCAATCAATGGACAGACATTTATTGAGTACCTACTATGGGCCAGACACTGTGCTAAGTCCCTGGGGTTATGAAGGCAAGAATAAAAGCAGTCCCTGTCCTCAAGGAACTTCCATTCTATCAAAGGAATAAACATATACAGATATTCAGTTAGAAAATATACACAAGGTTATTTAAAGGCAAATATATAAGCCAGTCTTATCCAACATAGAAATCAACTCCCACTCATTTTTTCTTCTTTAAATGTCCCAGTAAATGTGCCAGTACAATGAGCTACTACACTATCTACTTACTTTTCTATAGTTCTGAAAACTGGGAAATGCACTATAGTAGCTTCCCATATGTAGTGTGGTATTAGACACTGCCTGCAGAATTTTTGAGAATAGGAGTTGTTTCTTTTTTTTTTTTTTTTGCATTTATATCCCTAGTGCCTAGTACAATGCTCAGAGCAGAGTGCTATCAATTGACTAAATAGACACTCCTCTACCACTGTAAACCCAGGGTCCTATTCTCCTTATTATATCAACACATTGTATACTTAATGACTCTCTTCTTTCTTTTTTTGGGGATGTAGGAATCCTATCTTTCCTAATTCTATTGACATTAGAAAGCATGGCGTCAATATAACAAGACCCTCTGTAGCATGGCTTTGATATAATGTGGATTTTCCCTTGTAGCCTATCCAAAGAGTCCAGCATCTTGAAGGACCTTCTAGTCTTATCTATACACTACTTATCTTATACCATACTTTAAAAAAGTAAAAAAAAAAAGCTAACTTTATAAAAAAAAACCCACTATTAACTCATCTAAATTGGGAGCTTAGAATAAATTTCAATTGTAATTTACTTTACAAAAATTCAATTTTCATACAACTTTTTAGGTTACCACCTACTGCATAAAGTGAGGCCAAATTCCTCAATGCAGCTGTGTGCAGCATCGTTTTTAGAAGACTGTGCTACAGCAAGCCCCAGGTGTTTTCTCCTATGTGTTTATGAAGTGGTTTCCCAGGGTTTCTTCAGTTTTAAACTCATTCAGTCAAACTGGACATTCTAGGGTCCTCATAAGTCTTAAAGCATCTGCACAGATTGGGAAAAGTATTCCTGCTTCCTTCTCAGGCTAGTGCAGACTATCCATGCTCTACAACCACCCCAGCACGAATGTTGGGTACAGTTCTATGGTTAGGAATTAAGGCACCTGAGGCCAAATTGGTTACAAGGGGTAACATAACTCGCTGCATAGAAGAAAGTCTTTCCTTGTTAGGTTCAGGCTCACTGGGAAACCTGTAAGGAAATAACAGAGACAGAAGGGGAAACAGAGATTGGAGGTGGGTACAGAAGGGTCTGTACGGTCAAGTATAACCCCATTGAGCAAAGCCTGGGAGACTATGGGAGGTGGAAGTTGCAGATAAGAGGGTGACTGGACAGAGGTAGGTTCAAACAGTAAGTAAAAAAAAAACATTTATTGAGAACCTGCTATGTGTCAGGCATTATGATAAGCACTGAAGATTCAAAGAAGGACAAAAGATAGTCCCTGATCTCAAGGAACTCAGAAGCTAATGGGAGAGACTACAAACAATTAAGTACAAACAAGCTAAGTACAGGATAAATAGGAAATGCTTAAAGAAGAGAGTTATAGTTAAGAGGGATTGGGAAAGGCTTTCTTCTGTAGAAGGTGGAATTTTAGTGGGAACTTGAAGAAAGCCAGGAAGTGTAGATTAGGAGGGAGAACATCCAAGTCGTGGGAGAGAGCCAGAGAAAATGCTCAGAGCCAAGAAATGGAGTATCATTTGTAGAACAGCAAGGAAGCTGGTGTCATTGAATAGAACAGTATGTGGTTGACCATAAGGGGTAAGAACATTGGAAATATAAGGGGTAGAGGTAGTTTATACAAGGCTTTGGATGCCAAACAGAAGATTTCGTATTTGATCTTAGAAGTTGCTGGAATTTATTGACTGGGGGGTGGTGGTGATGGTGACATGGTCAGATTTATTCTTCATCAAAATCATTTCTGTGGCAAAATGGCAGAGGGACTGGGGTAAGGACAGACTTGTGACAGGCAGACAAATCAGCAACCTATTGCAACAATCCAGGCAAGAGGTGATAAGGGCCTGCACCAGAGTGGTGGCAGTATCATAGGAGAAGAGGGCGTATTCAAGAGATACTGCAAAGGTGCATTCCACAGGTCTTGGCAACAGACTAGACATAGAAGATAAGAGATGGAGAGGAATTGAGGGTGACTCCTAGCTTGTAAGGTTGGAGGACTGGGAGAATGGATGTGCCCTTGGCAGTATTAGCAATGTTGGGAAGACAGGAGAGTTTAAGGGAAAAGTTAATGAGTTCAGTTTTGGACATGATGATTGTTGAGATGCCTACTGGAATCCAGTTCAAGATGACCAATAGGCAATTGCAGGTGTGAGACTAGAGGTCAGCAGAGAGCTGAGGGCTGGGTAGGTAGATTTCACAGCACAAATTAGAACAGGACTACTAGAAGACGTTAAACACAGGAAATGGGCCAGAGTATTGCTATGGGGAAAAAAACACCACCTCTCTTCTCCTCATATGTTGACATTCTGTTAGAATCCCAGTTGCCTGGCCCTAGCTATGGATCTGATTTGGAACAGTGGGGTGTGGCACCAAAATGATCACGAGGGTTTGAAAATGAGTGGCCAGAAGCCAAGGTCTTTTGGTCACATGAAGAACTACATATCAGTTCTGCAAAGGAATTGTACAAGACCTCAACCACTCATTCGCCTAGTCTGAAATGGCTTATTAGCATTTCCAACAGGTCCCCTGACTGTACCTCCCCATGAGGGCACTGTGTTGTTTCCACACATCTTAAGAGCACTTGGCCTGTCAGGGGCTCTTTCTTGCTGCCCAATCATCTGTGAATATCCCTAATTCAGAAGGTGAATACATTCAAATGGCAGTCACATAAAAGGCAGGTTGCCAAGCAACAGGGAATCTGAAATACCCCTGTCAGGCATTTGCGAGTGGAAAACAGGCAGTTCACAACCCGCTCGGCAATTTTGCTTCAAATGGCAACAATAATAATACATTTCTGCCTCTCTCTTCCTCTCTTTCTCTCTCTTTTGAAGAATGAATCCCCTGCCAAGCCTCAATGGCTCCTGCATAATTTCACAAAATAACTGCTCTGGCCTGAGATGATTTTTTTTGTCCATGTTGGTGCTATGAGCTTTCCGTTTGTGGGACCACTTGGTACTTAGGTTACTAACAGTCCTCCCCTCACATCTTATTTGCTAGCCACCTTTGGCATACACATGTTCTTTGCAACCACCTACCCCAAATACCTGTGGAAAAGAATAAGGCTCTCTAGGTTTCTAGGTAAATAGTAGAATAGTCAAAGACCCTTGGTCCCATTTCAGTTTGAAATGGTTCAGTTTCTTTGTCTGGTTGCATCGTATGCCTTGGGTTTATAGTCCTTTTTGTTTTTTCTTTCTCTCCTACATTTATTGGTCTTATGACTCAGGATTTTAATTTATCTGTCATGTTGGTCCTTTGTAGTTCAGTTTCTTGCCATCTAGATCCTATACTTTGAATATATTTGAAATGATTTGATTTTGGAATGTTTAGAGGAATAGAGAATCAGGGTGTGGAATAAAATGACCATCATTCTTATCAAAAAGTATTCATTGATCATGTAATCTGTGCCAGACACTGAAATAGGCACAGGAGATATAAGACAGTTCATATCTCCTAAGGAATTTACATTCCAGTAGAGAGATACAACCTGTATATGAGAGTGTTAACTAGAGAAGTTTTGTCATAGGACATCAGCCTGTATGAGCAGAGCTATAGGGCAGTAGGGCAGTAGGTTGAAATACTCTCTCTACTAGTAATGATAACCCTATTTTTAGAGGGGGGAAAGCAGGGCAATTGGGGTTAAATGACTTGCCCAAGGTGACACAGCTAGTAAGTCTGTCAAAGCATCTGAGGCCGCGTTTGAACCCAGGTCCTCCTGACTCCAGGGCTGGTGCTCTACTCACCATATCACCTAGCTGCCCCAATAACACTATTTTTGTTGGGAAAATGGGAGCAAATGGCAAGGCAGATAGCAATGTGCCCCCAGTGAGTGTACCCTGTGATCCTGGGGGATGGATGGATGGGTGGATGGATGAGATGTATCTGAAACAGTCCTCAGAGGAAATATATTTCTCCTAGAAAGCTAGATGATAAAATCACAGATTTAGAGTTGTAAAGGACCTTTGGGAACATTTTGTCCAACTCCTTAATTTTATGGATGAAGAAATTGAGTCTCTGAAATTTTAAGAGAATTGTCCAGTCACAGAGATGATAAGTATAAGAGGGGGAATTTGAATTGAAGTCACTTGTCTATACATCGATCCACTAGGCCATGCTATAAGCTGCTGACTGAATTGAATTTGGGAGATAAAACATTATATACAGGGAACATACAACCTCAGAGGTCAGATCAAGAGCCCTGTTCATTGTGGACTATGGTCTCCTTCCTGAGTCCTAATGTGTAGAAAGATCTACCCCTTTACAAGACTTCTGCCTCCAGTTGCCATCTTAGTCTAGACAAAAATAGACTTTACTTTGTAGTCCAAAACAATAGGTTTCTGAAGATTTGTCTATACTACGTGGCAAGTGTGAACATTTCCACCCTGGGGATCATTTCCATTATTATCAGGGTCAGTAATGTCCAATGTCCATTCCTGATTAGTCCTGTGAAAAACTCTAGCAGTCTTCTCCTGCCCAAGTGGGAACCACTTGACTCAATGTTATGGTGATAAAAATCAGTTACAGAGCAGAGAAATAGTTCACGATGCCCCAGGAGAACCTCCTTTATAGTATATTCTGTCACTTCAGGGTTACAGTCCTTCTGTAAGATAAAAGCTATAGCTGTGGTGGCACACTGTATTTATCATAACCCATTTCCACCTTAGGATACCACCTGGCTTCTACAGTACTTTTCACTCAACTAAGCCTGTTTCTTAATCATCATGTCACTGTGAAAGCCTGGGTATTCTATGACACTGTAGATGAGTTTCTCCACATGAATCTCCGATCTCATCAACGTGGGTACCTCTTCCAGAACCAGAAATCACAATCCATTTATTCCTCTTCATTCTGTATTACTCTTGTTTTCACTTTCCTGCAAATCTATCATAATGGTTCATCCAATATGCTGAGGACCACCCCTGAGTTCTCTTGAAAACAGGTTGGCTATCAGTGGTGCAATTAGGCTGTTCATCCCTCACTTTGTTTTCCTTTCCTGTTACACATTTCTCTGATGATATCCTTTAGGTCATTTTCCCTCTGTAATTACTTATTTGTAATGTGCTCCAGCTTACCTATAGGAACCAGAAACATGAAGAGTTGAATGGGCTATTTTTTGGAAATTACAGAGATTTCTAACGACTTCAGTTCTTTCCTGAAACAACAGTACCTTAAACATCATCATCATCATCATCATCATCATCATCATCATCATCATCATCATCATCATCATCATCATCATATCACCATCATCATCATCATCATTGTTTTCTGACATTATTGTAAGGATGTGAATCCTGGAATGCTAGAGTCTTTGAAGGAAGGAAATAGAAGATTAGACAGAGGACCCTACAAAGAAGGAAGGAAATAAGCCTTTATTAAGCATCTACTCTGTGCCAGGCAAAGTGCCAAGCATTTTAGAAATGTTGTCTCATTTGATCTTCACAACAGCATTAGGAGATAGGTGCTGTTATCACCATTTTTAGTTACAGAAACTGAGGCAGACTTAGGTTATATAACTGGCCCAGGGTCATACAGCTAGTAAGCACCTGAAGCCAGATTTGAGCTCTGATGCCAGGCCCAGTGCCCTTTTCAGTTGTACAAAGATTGTTATCCCCATTTTGCAGATGAAGAAACTGAGTGCATAGAGATTTTTAAGTGACGTATTCAAGGTCACACATTAAGTAATAGACTTGGGACTTATTTTGTGCTGACCTAATGAAAAGGGCATTCGGTTTCAGTTACTCTCTTGTCATTTTTTTCCCTTTTCAGGAAACAAATGGGACAGTTGCACAGCTAAGAGCAGAACCTGGGTCCTGGTGGGGGGTGAAAATCTATGCAAAAGCATAGGATTCCCACATTTCTCCCTGCAGAGCTGTTAATGACTGCCTTGGGGTACATATACATCAGAGATGAAAGCACTCTCATTTATATGATCTGTCTCCTCAAAAGAGTGTCCCTTGACCCCAAGTTCAGGGATCCAGCTATCTAGAGATAGAAAGTGGAGTTCATACCAGTCTTAGAATTGCCTCTTTAGCAACTCCAACTTCATATATAAAAGGATCTAGACTTCTAGAGTAGATAGGGGGCTTTCTTGGACAATGCCATCCTTGGATTTGTACTAAACCTTGCGTTTATTTGGGGATCAAATCTTTGAGAGAAAGGGAGCATTTCCCAGGCAGTGTCACTTCCAGGGTGGTAACTTCAGCAACCTAAGTTAGAAAGTTCTGGGATTTCACTTTTTAGAGAGAGAATGGTGAATTTCTGAGTAGCACCAGACTTGGATTAACTTTCTAGAACCCTAAATTCATGAGCTCAAGAACTCAGCCTCTTTGAAAGAGAAAGGGGATTTTCTGGTCACTTCTTGCCTTTTAATAGAAGAGAATGTGAGAATGTCTTCTTGTGAGAAAAAGATATTTCCCCCCGGCATCTCCAGCTTCTTGTGGGAAAGAAAATAATGCACATGGCTCCTTGTTGTTGGGAAGTAATAGGCTAAAACAATAACATGATGTGTATGTCAGGTGGAGTTGTAGGAGATCTGGAATTTCTCCTCATTCGTAACTGTGACCTATTATGACAATGTGGGCTCGATATAGCGGTGGAATAACTGCTATAGAACCCCAAATTAACAACTTTCAGGTGGGAATATAAACCCTTAGGGTATCATAAATCTGGACCCACATATATGTCCTAAGGTAAAAGTGAACCCCCTGGAATATAGAAGAGAGTTGCCTTTTAACAACCCTAAGATTATTTTCCTTCTGAGAGAGTCCAGACCACTGAGTCATTCTATGAGTCTAGAAAATGTGTAGAGAGCCCAAGGAAAAGGTGGAAATAAAGCAAAGATGGAGGAGACTTGTATTAGTAGTTCATGATCTCCTTTGTCCCTTGTGTTTTTTTTTTTACATGTATTTTAGAAAATGAAATACAAAGGTTTTATCTTGAGATGGATGGTTACCTGGAATGATTATGTAGGAACTAAGGACCCTTTTATCTACATCCATAGAGACCTAAACAAAACATAATTTAGTGTTATTTGGGGATTTACTGGAGGACACTGATGGGGGAGGGGTGGGAGGCAGAGGGAAGGCAATAAATCAAAGATTTAAGTTTTAGGAGCTAAGTAGGTGGTGTTCTAGATAGAGCAGCAGACTTGGATTTAGGAAGACCTGAATTCAAATCCTGCCTCAGTCACTTATGTGACCCTGGGCAAGTCACTCAACCTCTCTCTCAGTCTCAGTTTCCTCGTCTGTAAAATGGGGATGATGATAATGTCTACCACACTCGGTTTTTGTAAGGATCAAATGACATAATATTTGTAAAGTGCTTTGCAAACCTTGATGCACTATACAATTGTTAGCAATTACATTGTTATATGATTGGGGGGGGGGTTGTTCCTAGATTGAACCCAGTTGTGAAAACTCAAAGTTTGGCATGCCAATCCATGGATTACACTACACCCTAAGGAGAGTATCTTGACTTCTTCTGGAATAGAGGGGTTTCTGCATAGAGCCTTTTTCTTGCAACTAGTACATTTAAGTCATAAAGAATAAGGGGAAGAACAAATGAAGAAACCCCATATGTGATACGGTAATGGAATTATTCAATGGAATATTTGACCAAGTTTTCCAAGTGAAGTCAGCAGCTCTTTTAATCTCTCACTTCAGATTTTGGATTCTATATCTTAACCGAGTCTTGTTATATTCTGGGCATGCTGAAATGTAATGCAACGTAAAAAGGTAGGATGTGTTGAATGAGTCTTTATGTAGCATGAAAAGGTCCCTGAGCTATCTCATTTTTGTTATTTACATTCCCTGGGAGGGTTATGTGGCTCGTGGGCTCTGCGGAGATAAATGGTCAGGTTAGATTCTCTGGCATCATCCCAGCATTCAAGAAAGGCTCTGCCTGCTGCCTTTTCTTTTCAGAGTTTTAGGTCTGAGTTCAGATGGAAAAGACTTATCCCCACCATAACTAACTTATGAGTGTTCATATGCTTCCTGACATCTCCTGTAGGTCAAGGGAAGTGATGATCTGCTGAGCTCTTGTATCTGGCTAGACTGGGGAAAGGGCAGCTGTACAAAGGGGGAGAACACCAACAGACCTGAATCAAGTCTATGGTAACAGATGTAACTCCTGACTAAGATTAGGAATGAGGTTTGTGAGAGAAAACTCTGCTACATCCATCTGCCTGCAGTTTTCCTGATGCTAGCCCATGCTACTGATCCCTAGTGATTATCACTTTTGTGTCTATTGAAACTTGAAAAAAAAACCAAACACACCTGGAATATTGTATTATTACACCATATATATTAGGTATCATTTTTTCACAAATGCATATTTTTATTTTCCAATATGTTACAATATATGAAAACTTACAGAAAAATCTCTTGTTGACCATGGAGGAGGAAATTCAAATGAATGTGTTCACATTTGTGCAAAGTCTAAATTTGTTATCTCAGTCCTACTTAAGCCACTTCCTCTTGGTTATCTGAGAATTGCCCAGGAATAGATTTGCTGATGGTTTTTTTTCTTTTCATTTACGCCCATTAGCTCAGCAAATTTGTTTGTAGTTTAGAAGCAGCGGGCTGCAAAATAAGAATACTCCATTGTCCTTCCCAGAGAAACACAGGTTTCAAATGCTTCAAAATTTGAATTGTTTTTTGGAAAAAATATACTTAGGAATTAGAATACTTTATACTAACAAATCTCATTACTCTTTTATTCTCTATATCAGGGTCTCCACTCTAGTCCAATGGACCGTAATAATCTTTTTCTATTAAATGGGGAGAAATATTTTTATTTAGTGTACTGAGATGCATGCTCAATATTTTTGGGCTATTTAGCTGAGTTAGAGAACAGTGCTAACAAGGCAAAGGTCCATTCAAATGCAGTACAGATTAGTTAGTTTCTCACAGGGAAATCTTTCTCCTACAGATCAAATGCACCTCCAGCTCTAGTCTGTCTTCTCATTTTATAAATCTGTGGATGTAGTGAGAAGGGAGGTGCAGCTAGGTGGTACAATGAATAGAGTACTGGGCCTGGAGTCAGGAAAACTCTTCTTTCTGAGTTCAAATCTGGCCTCAGACTCTTATTAGGTGTGTGTTCCTGGACAAATCACTTAACCCTATTGCCTTGATTTCCTCATCTGTAAAATAAGCTGGAGAAGGAAATGGAAAACCACCCCAGCATCTCTGCTAAGAAAATCCCAACTAGGGTCACAAATAGTCAGACATAAGTGAAAAACAACTGAACAGGAACAAAGTGAGAAAGGACCAGAGTGTGGGTAAACCATTGTTACCCATCACCAGTATCAGAAAAAAAAAGAAAATAGGCTAGATCTTTAAAATATGTACTTTTCGGGTACGTATTAGCTTGATGGAATAGTTGGTAAGCCTTCATGTTCCACTTACAGTGTTTTGGAAATAGCTGGACAAAAGACATGCAGTTAAAATGGAAAAGAAGTTGATTGACATGTGCATAGGATTAGGTGGAAATAAGTTACTAAAATCTGGGTTTATTAGGCCTGGAATGACAGCTCCATTCAGCACAGCCAGCTCTGAGTCTCCCTTTCCTGCACCCAGTATTGTGTGTCAGGCCACACTTATCAAAGTTAGCAGTATTTTGCTCCGACACTGAGCTGGCCCACTGCCCTCCTCATAGGAGAGGTTTTTATTGCTCCTCAGAGGCACATGAGAAAGTATTATGCAGCAGAGTTTTTCCATTGGGGTCCTTGTGATAGCGAAGTTTCTAATACATGGAAAATTCCATGTAACTGACTCTGGCATCAGAAGACCTGAGTTCAAATCCTGTCACTGGAACTCCCTATGTGACCTCGGCAGCTCCCACCCTGTCTGTCTCAGTTTTTTTTTTCCTAAAATGAGGGAGTTGGATTAGAAGGCCTTTGAGGTCCCTTCTACCTCTATGATTCTTCCAGGTTTGCCTTAAAGGAAGTGGGATTAAAGAGAACTAGGAGGTCAGGTGCTGGAGTCACTGACTCCTGGGAAAAAGAAACATAAGCAGAAAACAGAACTTAAGGAATGAATTTGTGATTATCATATAATGGGGTGAGTATAGGATCTAAGATTGTTAAGCTATTTATGAGTATAACCCCTGAAATGTTATATTAATATCACAAGCACAGTACACCATATAGCAGGTCATGGGAACTTATTTAAAATGTTCATTTCTGTGTCAGATGTTCCTTTTATATTTCAAACTTTCCTTCTAGTTCTGGCTGGAGGGGTTTTTTTTTGTCCTCAAAAGAAAAATAAAAACAAAAACAAAATGAATTCAGTGATTCTCTGAGAGGATTTTTATCTACTAGATAATTTCAAAATCTCAAAGAGTTTGTTTCTAAGACACCTGTCTGCTGTATCATGCCTATACTTTCTTTTGGGTCATTGAGATTCCATCATTGCGGTTGTTCAGTTGTTTCAGACTCTTCATTACCCCATTTGGGGTTTTCTTGGCAAAGATACTAGAGTGGTTTGCCATTTCCTTCTCCAGCTCATTTTACAGATGAGGAAACTGAGGCAAACAGGATGAAGCAACTTGCCCAGAGTCCTAAGGCTGGATTTGAATTCAGGTCTTCCTCACTCCAGGCCTGGCACTCTATCCTGGCACTGTGTCACTTGGCTGCCCCCTGGGATTCTCTAACAAGGAGGAAAGTTTTGTTTGGAAACCTCATGCCTTCCTCCATCACTGCTTTGACTGGTCAGCAACATTTCCTATTCCATGGATCATAAAAGTTAGAGTAAATAAAGTATAATATAATATCATGCAAAGGCAGGAATCCAGTGGGCTAGATACTTCTAGGTCTGCAGGAGGACAGTGACTGTCTACCAGGACCATGACAGGGGCGGGGTGGGAGAGTGTCTAATCTTGGTTCTATCACTATCTAGCTCGGGTGGGTGGCCCTGGAAATATTACTTCAGGCTTCTCGGCCTTGGTGTTATTATCTGTAAAATGATGGGGGTATGTCTCTAAGGTCCCTTCCAGCTCAAAATCTATGATTTCATGATAATATCTTATGATCATTAAGATTCTTCCAGCTCTGACAAACTATGAATCCATTATTTGGCAACCAGAATGGAAGGTTGTGGTTAAGACATAGGCTTAAGAGTCCTTGAGATACTGAGTAATTATGGTCAGTACTTAGTAATGTCAAGTGAGAACTGGCCCAAGAAACTCAAAACAGCTGCTAATGGAAACTATTTGGAAACCTGAATCAGCTGCCTCTCTTTTTGTGACAGAATTAATCATGACTGCAATGCCTGAGAAGAAGGTCATGGTAGAACACAGACTGATTGAGTTCAAGATGGTTGCTATTGTTCCTGTTCAATCTTGTCTGACTCTTTATAACTCATTTTGGGGTTTTCTTGGCAACGGTACTGGAGTGGTTCGCCATTTCCTTCTCCAGATGGTTTTACAGATGAGGAAACTGAGGCAAACAGAGTGAAGTGACATGCTGAGGGTCACACAGCTAGTAAGTATCTGAGGCCAGATTTGAACTCAGGAAGATGAGTCTTCCTGACTCCAGGCTCAGAACTCTATCCATGGCACCAACTAGGTAGTCAGTGGTATAAACAAGCCCACAGGTATTGTCTATGCCTGATTATCCAGTTGAGGGAGATTACCCAATTAGTGGGATGATTAGCCATGATTTTCTGTTTCCTCCTTTTTCTCTGCTGCCTGACTTCCAAACATTTCACTGTTCATTAGTAGTTTCATTAGAAGACGGGAGACTGAAGGTATAAAGGGATGATGACATATCAGGTAATTTTGCTGCTTGTTAGTACCTCTGTTCAGAAACAACAAAAGAAAACAAAATAAAAAAAAACTCAGAGAGGGAGGTGAAACCATTGGCTAAAATCTAAAATGAGGATTTTATGGATTTCAATTTTCTCTGCTCTCCCTGTTCCACATTGCCATTGATAATCATAAAATTTCAAAGCTGGAAGTGACCTTAGAGATTATCTAATAATAATAACTCACATTTATATTGGGCTTTAAGGTTTGTAAAGTGCTTTCTTTACAACAACTCTTTGAGATAGGTGGTATAAGCATTTGTGGAGAGGGACTATATTGTTTTTGGTTTTTGGCTTTTACACAGGGGTAAAAATATTACTTTCAAAGATATAAAAACCCCAGAAGTACAAACATTTTCTCCCAATATATGGGGTACATATTCTCCTATATAACTTTGGTCCCTAAGGAGAGTAGGCTCACACACACAGTTTCTACTCAGCATTTGTCCCATCAGGTTCACATACACGTTTGGCAAGGGTGCTGGATGGGTCAGCTATCTCTGGGCTGGCTACTGAAGGTCATTCCTTTGGGTGTTGATGCTCGACTGGATGGCTGCAAAAGCTGGCATGGACTCTGTTCTTGGACTTCCTGGTAGCTCACTCTGCTGACTTTTGAAACTAATAAAGTCATTGCCATCTCAGTCTTCTTCACCTAGGAAGAACAGACTCAAAAATGGAAGAAGTAACAACAGGGATATCATATGCCAGACCACACTGTATAGGTCCAAATGAAGATATAAAGGCCCAAAGCCTCTCTTTCTACTGAGGGCTTAGGCCATTCTTCCTCACTTGAAGCTGCCAGGCTAAAAAAAGACCAGGCCGAACTTTTGTGACCAGGAGTGGCTTGTTAAATTGTTTTTGAGTTGAACTGAATAGAATTATTTCCATTTCACAGGTAAGGACGTAGATGTTCAGAAAATTTAAATACTTTCCATAAGATTCCTGCAAAGAGGAAGGTGCAGAGTCAGGTTTCCAAAGGAGGCTCCTGGGTCTAAGTCCAAAATGCCTTCCCCACTATTCTAAGGTCTCCACACCTCTTATTTCATCAATAGGTTAGTTGAAGGTAAGAAAACTTAAAGTCAAAATTCCAATTAATATCTGAGTAATATTTCGAGTCTCTTGTTTCCAATCAAAGACTATTTTCATTATGCTGCCTGTCAACAAAGTCAGTTGCAGGGAGGTTGTACTAATGCCATCTCAAAGTTAATAATAATAATAACTATAAATTATAAAACACCTATTATGGGCCGGATGCTGTGCTAAGCACGTCTACAAATACCTTCTCATTTGATCCTCACAACCACCTTGGGAGATAGAGATCATAATTCCCATTTTACTGTTGAGGAAACTGAGGCAAACAGATTTAATTGACTTGCCCAAGGTAACATAGCTAGTAAGTGTTTGAGACTGGATTTGAACTAGACTCCAGGTCCAACTCTGTATCCATTTCGAGAACACAAAATCTGTGGTGGGGTATGGCGAATGTCATCTGGAGTATGGGTATCATCCTATGGGGAAATGTTCTAATATGTTTATAATAGTTTCCCTTTACCCTTGTCATTCTTTTTCAGTTACATAATAATGTGTACCAAGTATTAATAGAGAATGGAACTAGGAATTTTTATGTATAGATGTATATGTATCATATAAAGGAAGCCATTAGAAGTCCAAGCATCCTATTGCAGGATCTGACATGTGTTCTATCGCTTTGAATTAGCCACAAACCTTCACTTCCTCATCTTAAAATTGAGAGAATACTTCTGATCTGTCCACTTTAGAGTTTGGTTATGTGGCTCACTTAAGATATTGAATGTGGGTGTGTTTTGGTTAAATGTAAAGCACTATACCAATACAAAGGATAATTATTATTGCATATAGGGGTGTGCACATGCAAATACATATGTATACTCACACACATTCTAACACAGCTTGATAGTACTCTTACTAATCTGCCAAATTTTTGCCAGCTGGTTTTAAAATGCTAGGGAAACTTAGAAAGTTTCTCTTCTTGGACTGGTTAATTCTAGTGCCAAAATAAGTGAACTGAGACATTGAGAGGGTTAGAGGAATGTGTGGCATCTGATGTGTCAGCCCTCTTAGAGTAAGGCTTTAGGTTTGAAGACTAACCTCCCCCTCCCAACCCTGTACGTGCCTTAGATTCTGTAATATAGCCATCAACACAGGATACATACTTTCAGTTAACCAATTTTGAAGCACAATATCTTTCTAGATATTAGGCAGCAAGGTGGTACAGTGAATAGAGAGCTGGAACTAGAGTAAAGAAGACCTGAATTCAAATCCAGTTTCAGATACTAGCTGTGTGATCTTGGGTAAGTCACTTAACCACTCTGTCATAGTTTCCTTAACTGTCATATGGAGATGATAGCACCTACCTCCTGGGGTGATTGTGAGGACCACAGGAAGTAAAAGTTGTAAAGTGCTTAGCACAGTGCCTAAAACACAGTATGCACTTAATAAATGCTTGTGTCTGTCCTTCCTACTATAGTCTAAAGGTAATATTAGGGTCCAACTTTTATGCTCATAGGAAATATGTGGATAGGCTGCTCAAAGAATCACAGAATCTCAGAGTTGGAAGGCACCTCAGAGGCATCTTGTCCAACCCAAATCTGAACAGGAATTTTTGAAAATATCACCAAGTAATCATTTAGTTTCCACTTGAAAACCTGTGATGAGGAATGAGCCACTGTCTTCCAAGGAGCCCCATTCCGCTTTTGGACAGTTCTAGTTAGGAAGCTTTGTTTGTTGTATTAAACCTAAATGTGCAACCCTGAAACATTTACCACTGTTCATAATTCTGCCCTCTGGGGCCAAACAAAATAACATCTAATTACTCTTCTACATACCGGTTCTTCAAATGATGATGATGATGACTAGCATTTACATAACAGTTGAAGGTTGGCCAGGAACTTTCCAAATATCATCTCCTTTGATTCTCACAAAAACCCTGGGAGGTAGGTGACATTGGGATCCTTGTTGTGTTGATGAGGAAACTGAGACAAACTGGTTAAGTGACTTAAATAGGGTGTCATGCAGCTATCATGTGCTATCTATAATGACTTTTCTTCAGGTTTAACATATCCAGTTCTTTTAACCAATAATTTTATCAGATGTGCCTCAGTCCACTCATTATCCTGCTTACTTTCCTCTTTATATTCTCCATCTGGCCAAAGTTCCCCCTCAAATGTGGTTACAGAAATGAACACAATATTTCAAGGTAGTGTACAGTCAAAGTAACCACCCCCCACCCCAACCACCACCTCACACACATACTCTGGGCAGCATTTCTTCCAGTATAGTCTATAACCACATTAGTGGTTTTTTTCGCCTACCATTTTCTATTGTTTACTCATCTTGAACTGGACGTTCAGTAGATACCTCAAACTCAATCTTTCTTCCTAAACCATTCTTTACCCCCTACCTTACTTATGACTGTAGAGGGCAGTACCATACTCTCAGTCATTCAGGCTGGCAATTTAGGAGTCATCCTAGACTCCTTATTATCTCTTACCACTTCCCCCCCACCCCCCAATATCCAAGCTGTTGCCAAGGCCTGACCATTTCATCTTTGAAACATCTCTTGAACACATCCTCTTCTCTCCTGACACTGCTACGATTCTATTGCAGGCCCTCCTTACCTCACCCCTTGATTACTGCCATAGCCTGCTGGTGGATCTGCCTGACTCAAGTTTCTCCCCATTCCAATCTAATCTCCATTGAGCCATTAAAATGATTTTCCTAAATACAGCTCTGATCATGTCACTCCACTCTCCTCTCAACATAATCAATAAACTCCAGTGGCTTCCTATTGCCTTCAGGAGAAAATACAAAATGCTCCATTTAATGTTCAAAGCCCTTCATAGCCTAGCTCCATCCTATCTTTCAAGTGTTCTTACTTATACCCTATTCCCCCAAACATAGTCTTCAATCCAGTTACACTGGTCTCCTAGCTGTTCCTTAAAGAGAACACTCCATCTCTTGGCTCCTGGCATTCTCCCTAACACCCCCATGCTTGAACATTCTATCTCCTCTACTCTGACCACATGACCTCTCTGGCTTCCTTTAAGTCACAACTAAAATCCTGCCTTCTACAGGAAGCCTTCCCTAACCCATCTTAATTCCAGCACTTTCCATCTTTTGATTATTTCCAATTTCTCCTGTATGTAGTTTGCTTTGTATATATTTGTTTGCATGTTGTCTCCTCCATTAGATTGTAAACTCCTTGAGGGGAGGAACTGTCTTTTCTTCTTTTTGTACCCAAAATGCTTAGCACAGAGCCTGACACATAGTAGGTAGGATTGTTGTTTGATTAAGAATTATCCCCTTAGCTGTAGTTGTGAGTCAGGTCCTTCCATTCTCCTTTAATTTCTTCACGGTGTAATTTTGTATATAGTATTTGAAGCTAGCTGTGGCATATAGTAGAAGATACTCATCTAAAATTAATTTCTGCCCTACTACTTTCTGGATTTCCCAGAAGTTCTTGTCAAATATGCAATTATTCCTCTGGTAATTGAGTGACCTATTACAGATGAAGCCACTTCAGCTCTTTGCTTGATGCTTTTAACTATGAATTAATCAATGGACATTTAGTAAGTGCCTACTATGTGAAAGACACTGTGCTATTACCCTTGAGATATAGACAGAAAAAGAAACAGCCCTTTCTCTTAAGAAGCTTACTTTCTATCAGGGTGAGTGAATCATACATGTATTAGAATATGCAGTACACATACATAACAGAATAAATACAAGGTAGTTAGGGATGGAGAGAATTAACTGGGCAACCAGGAAAGACTTCATTAAGAACGTGGTGCTTGAACTGTGTCTTGAAGGAAATAAATACATCCCAGAATTTTTCTAGGAATTAAAGTCATATTTACAGGCCTAGATGTCACAGCCTCTACTGTTTTCCCTTTTGTGAAAATTAGAAAACATTTGCCCATTTTCAGCCCTAGAGTGTCTCATATTTCTAGGTTATTCAACAACCACATTTGTGTCTTTGTGTATGGAGTATGTAGAGTTACTTAAGTGTGTAGAGTTACTTAATACGTGACAGATTTTGTAGCACCTTAGGATGGTGACTTGAACTTGGCAAGGCCATTTAGATGCTCTCTTGCCATTTCCTCATTTATCTGTTAATCATTTTTGTTCTATCTTTCTTAGTCCAAAGACCATTTTTTAGCAAAAATAAAATAAACAAAATAAGAGTTGAATAGTTCTTTTTTTTTCACACTATCATCTGTTATCCTCAACCACCCACCCCAAGCAACAGTCTTATTCATTTTTGAATGCTTTTCCCTTCTCCAAATTAGCTTAAAAAACTTTTTTGTTGTCCTTAGCATTCACAGCTAGCTTCAGCTCATTCTAACCTTTGACCCTCCTGAAAATATTCTCACAAGCCTACTACTCTGTTTTTGTGTTCATTCTCCACTACTTGCTTCTATTTCCATCATCTATACATATATATATATATATATATATATATATATATATATATATATATATATATATATATATATATATATATATTTAAATCTGCATTGGTTAATGAGTTCACAAGGGTTTTACATTAGTCTCTTTAGACAACTCCCTCATTTCTTCCTCCCTGGAACAGCTTTTGTTTGTGTCTTGAAGATTTCTTTCTGGAGTATAACTGATCTCTCCTGGGTTAACTTTTCTTGTAGGATTTAAGGCTAAGGTAACTTATCTATTTAAAAAAAAACAAAAAACCTTTGAAATTCATCCTTCTTTAATATAAACTGCTTCCAGACTATACTTGGCTTTTCTCTTCTCTAACTTGTATTCTAAGATGGAATGAAAACTTCCCTTCTGTGTTACTATCATATTTTTATTTGTAGATCCAGAATATAATTTGTTTCTGCCACCTTTTCAAGGATAGAAGGCCAGCCAATAATATAACAAAA
The DNA here is from genome assembly GCF_011100635.1 of Trichosurus vulpecula. Taxonomy (NCBI): domain Eukaryota; kingdom Metazoa; phylum Chordata; class Mammalia; order Diprotodontia; family Phalangeridae; genus Trichosurus; species Trichosurus vulpecula. The sequence continues at coordinate 127,112,579 of NC_050580.1, read as the reverse complement.
TTTAACAAATATTCAGATAGCTGGATATAAGTCTTATGTGCCTCCTCTGTCATGCTTCCATGATGACAGATATGTGTTCTTCCTGAAGTCTTCCCTCCATTTTCTTCTCCTAGTCAGGTGATCTGCCAAGGGGCTATTGTCCTATAACAATATCATTTGTATTTCTTTCTCTATTGGTCTTCATTCAAAAGATCTCCACTATGCTTCCTCATTGAAACTCCTGGATTTTTTCACAAAGGCCAATTTGATAGAGTTGAACACATGACTAATGTTTCTAAGTAGAGCCTTGTTTGCCACTAGACTGGCCAAATTATTTTGACTTTAGGCCTTGGTTACATCTATTGCTTTCTTGTTCTTGTTTAGCTCTATGTAGAATGATGCATAGCCCTTTTAACCTTGATTAGTGACAGTATAGTATGATGAAAAGAGAATTAGATTTGGAGGCAGGCGACTGAGGTTGTATTTCTGGCTAGTCTGCTTATTTTCTAGGTCATTATGGTCAAGTCATTTAATTTCCTACATCTCAGTTCCTTTAAAATGGGGATAATTGTATTTTCAGTATCTCACAATTGTGAGGAAAGTGATGAAGAAGTAGTATGGAACGGTGAAAAGTCTTGGAAGTCAGAGCACAGCTTGAATTTTCAGTTCTGAGATTTGTTACTGTGACTGTGAAGCCTTGGACAAGTCAGTGAATTCCTCTGATCCTGTTTCCAAAAATGTATGTAAAGTGGCTCTGCTGCATGCATAGACCTCATGAACTTGCTGGGTTGATGCAGCCTCTCTGTGTCAAGGAAGCTGGGGAGATTGCTTCTGGGGAGAATCACGGTAACATGTAAGGGAAGAAACTTGGAGAAATCTGAAACATATATAGACATTTTAGAACTGATTCTGGTTGGCTAACAATTGGTGAAGAAGAGACTGTAATTAGCTTTAAAGGCATTCAGTATTTCAGCTACTTCCTATTTCGTCTCATTTGTATTTTTTTGCTCATGGTGTCTGGTGAAGGGAGTGGAATCTCTAAACTTGGGAGTTTTGAAAATATAGGAGAGTTAGCCGTAGGAATATGAGAGTCAGAGTCCAGGCTTTTGTGATTGTCTTTCATTCTCAAAGAGGATCATGACATCAGGGAAATGATGACATGACTTGCAGTTGACTTTTTGAGTGAGGGAAGGCTGTGCGAGGTCACCAGCCTCACTCTGTCCTCCAGAGCCATCTGGGTCCAATGGTTTGATACTCACCAGGATGACTAGAGATGGCCCAGGATGCATTAGGAGACCTTAGCCCTTCCAGGCTAAAATCTTTTTAGGTTCTCACTTTGAGTGAGGTAACACCCATTCAATGAATAGGCCTCTTTAAGAAGCTAATCAAGGGATGGCCCCTTTAATCAAAAACTAAAACAAAAAAATACAAAACAAAAAAGCAAAAAAAAAACCAAACTGGGAGGGGAACACCCTGAAGGTTCCCACCCAAAAGAGAAACAGTTACTATTTAGTGTTTACAGTCACTCTGTGTTAGGAAGGCAGGGACCTATTGTATAATCTATGAGCTCCAGAGTGAGTTGGGTTTAAGGCTTGGTTTTTGAGAAAGAAATACAGCCAGTGAGCCCAAAGTTAAGGAGGCAGCCTTCTGCTACTGAAATGTACCTTGCTTTGGGCAAAGCACCCTCAGGTGAGGAGAGGAGAAGAGAGGGGAAGGGAGGGGAAGGGAGGGGAGGGCACAGTACTCTCAGGTTGTGTTTGCAGAGTCCAGGCTAGTTTTTGCAGAAAGAAAGAGCAAATCCATCCTTGGGAGGACCTTTGGGCCCACGGACCAGTAAAAGCTGAGTCAGGGATTCATGCAATACCACATAAAGACATCAAATGGTAAAACCAGTGCTCTGCAGGAACTGAGCTAAGTTATGAATTTTATCTCTTCTCTTTCCCCAGTCCTCCACTGAAGTGGTGTATGGACACAATACTCCGCAGTAATTGTGGGAAATACACTTTTTCTCTCAGATATCTTTGAAATAAATATCCCTTAGTAAAAGCCAATTGATATTAAATGGTTAAATGGAACTAGAGAGCTGGTCACAGGCACCTCAAAATGGAGGAAACATAGCTTGTAGGGGCTTAAATCTGTAACAGTAGAGAAGAGAACCACCCCAAGCTCTCAGAGTACTCTGATGGAACCCCACAAAATGATGAAGCAGGCTTATCTCTGGGAAAGAGGGCCAGAGCAAAAAACACTACATGTAAAATAGACATAAAATTATTTGTGATACATACCATTCAAGATTGTCCTTAAGAAAGCACTCATTAACTTCAAAGTGTTAGAGAAATGTGAATTATTGTCATTACATAAGTGTGAATTGATGTTATTATCTACTGTAGTTACTTACTTCCCTGGATTCTTTTGTAGCAACATGTGAACAAGTCTCTCTCTTCCTATACTTCCTCCCTTAGTCTGGGTTAAGTTTTAACATCAGCCATTGTTCTCTGACCTCTCACTACTCAGTGTCTTTTCTCCTCTGTTTCCTCCAGTCCATGCCTAAAATAATCTCTTCTAACCACGACTACCTCATCTGTCCCTTGTAGTTTTCATCCCTGTTGGTTCATTTCTTTCCTTTCTGATCTTCTTTCTTCCCTCCACTACTTTCTCCACTACTCAAATACGGGAAACTGATTCCTAGTATTTTTTTTTTCTTGCTTCTTATCATTGAAATACTGATGCATCATGAATTATGCAATGCTAAAGCCAAAACCATTCAAATATAATTAAGATAGCTTTCGGTCTACAGAAGAAAGGAGTGCTCATATAGTTTGGAGAATAGTGAATTTCATAACCCCTATCTCTTAATTTTTAATTAAAATTTCCCTAGACTGTTACTTAGTCCATTTGAAGAATTTCCTTAAATTTCTGTGCCTGGATTGTTATTTGCTTATTAAAGGTTCACTGTCATTGACACCAAGATTAAAGAACTAAGTTGTGGTCTACCTTGTAGACTTTTATAGTCACTGGGATAGATTTAGTTAATTTTAGCTGATACTTCCATACCTCCAGCAGTATTAGATAGGAGCTGTTAAAGCTGTAGTTGTCAATTACAAGAAAAAAAAAAGAACACGTTTTATTTGTGTTGTGTGCTATTTACAGCTGTTGTCCATTATGGATTCTCAGGAGCCCCATTTGCCACTACAACTGTACAATCCCATAAGTTTAACTCAGCGTTGTGACTGCAAAACTGTCTTAAATCACAAGAAGGAGAGAGAAGAAAATCATCTGAAATGAAAAAAATGCCGCTTGTCTTTGTGACAAACCACCATTCTTTGCTGTTCACTGTTTCAGAACGCTCAAAACTGTACACATCGTTTTGCAGTGTATTTGCAGTGAAACAAAATATAAATCTGACCCTCTGAAGAAGAGAGAAGAATGCTATTGATGTCTTTGCAACGGCTTGAGTTGGGCTTAGTGACTAATATACCACATTGTGCTAGGCATAGCAGGCAATAGCAACTCACTGGCTGGGACAATGGGAGTATTCATTCTGGGTCTAAAATTTATAAGAGCTTATGTTACTTTTTATTTCTTCTTGCTGGGAACATTGTTGTTCAATATGCTGCAAATGAACAAAGTTCAAACACCACAATGAAACTGATACAGAATTATGGAACTGAAAATAGGCCACTGATTGGGTTCAGATTCATCAAGCTGCTTTCTTTCTCAACAGGCTTTTTATTGGAGTTCCAATACAGCTTTCTTTAGAAAGAGTGAAATATGGCTGGGAGCAGGCAATATAGTGAGAACCGCCTACCTCTAGTTAATTTCAACTCTGCTCAGCTAGTTAACTATAGATGTGTTTCTCCCACAGTGTTTTATAAAGAACATAGAAAAGGCAGCAAACCCTGATCTGAAAAACTCACTTATGGAATAGGAAGGTCTTTGCTTTTTCCTGATTTTATCAAATTTGCAGAATTTTTCCATAGAGCCTGTTGCACGGATATGATTGCAGAGATTAAAAATAAAAGAAAAAAAAAAGGAAAACAACAAAAGCAATTCATTGCTTTATCCTCTCCATTCCCAAAGGGGATGACCCAGTTTTGTTTGTTTATTTTTTTAATTTTTTTTTTTTTTTTTACTATTGGAGAAGTGAAGGTAGAAAGAATAGAAAGAAATGCATGATTTTGTCTATGGTACAGGGTTAAATGGGGATAAGAACCCCATAAAATTCTGCCTTTGACTGCTATGGTTAGTGCAAAAGGAAGGGGGGCTAGAAAGAAGTGCTGTTTTAAATTTGGAACACAACCTCCAGAGTCACATTTCATTCACATTCATAGCATCCTTGAGAGATAGATAAAGTTGTTGATTATTATCCCAAATTTGCAGATGAGGCAACTGAGCTACAGAAAGCTGCTGTGAGTGACACAACAGTGCCCAACCAAATGAGCATCAGTCCAGAAGCAGAATTTAGGTATTCCTGACTCCCAGATTGATCTCTGATCCATAAGCCTAAAGATAAACCCATGTATGGATGTAATTTTATGTATCTGACAGATGGAGGTAAAAGTAAGAATTTATTCACAGTTGTGTCAGGAATACTGACATTATGATTGTCATAGAATTTTACACGTTGGAAGGGGCCTTAAAGAATATCTAATCCAACTCTATCATTTTACAGGTAAGAAATTTGAGAACCAAGGAAATCAAGGTCACACAGCTTGTTAAGTTACAGAGCCAAATCTCAAGCCAACCTCAGGCCAACTGACTTCCATTCTGGTGTTATTTCCACTATAGCATGCTTTTCCTTCATTTGTGTCACTGGGCATCTGTCCTCTTGCATCATCAGGCTGAACTATTTGGATGGGTTGTTGATTCAAGGCAAACTCAACTAGTGTTTGCCTGATTGATCTCTAGTCAGCCTGTCTCTGGCCATCACACCAGATTATGCTTCAATCTACCTGTCCACTCCAAACATCTTGTCTTCTGTCCTGCTGTGCCACCTCCAAATCTGGGTTAGCACCTCTGGACCAGCTGCCAGAAAAAATATCCCAAATGTATGTGTATATGTGTGTTGGGGATAGAGGGCAGAGGGAATAACCCTGGAAGAAGGTAATCTTTTGTTAGAATTCCAGGCTGAGTTATTTTAATTGGTTGAGTACAAACTCAACACGTTCTATCTAGCTAGCTAGTGTCTACTCTGGACCCTCACACTAGTTCATTCTTCACATCCCAATGTCTTCCTCAGCTATCTTGCAATTTTACCCTGCTGCTTCATGTGGATACCCTGCCACCCTTCATCTACTTACTCTGTGCCCAGCAATCAAATAAATGCTACTGTATTGCCATTGCTCTTGGAAAGATGGAAAGGGCACCTACCTTAAGGGAAGATCATGCCTGTGATGCCTCAGATACCCCTTTCTTTAGCCACCACTCCCATATATATGTTGTTCCTCAAATTAGAATGGAAATACCTCCAGGACAAAGACTACTTCTTTCTTTCTTTCTTTCTTTCTTTTCCTTTCTTTCTTTCTTTCTTTCTTTCTTTCTTTCTTTCTTTCTTTCTTTCTTTCTTTCTTTCTTTCTTTCTTCCCTTCCTATCTACCTTCCTTCCTTCTTTCTTTCTCTTTCTTTCTTTTCTTCTTCTTTTCTTCTTCAGCAGCTCTTAGCACAGTGTTTGGCACATAATAAGCACTCAATAACTTCTTTTTTCCCTCTTTATTTACTCATTCATTCGTCACCAAGAAATTTTAATGTTTCCTGATTAAAGATACTTTTGGTATATTGTGTTGGTAAGCAAAATGGCCTTTGTTTTCTTTGAGTAACTCAGTGTATTTCATTGAGCCTTACTAGGTGCTAAGCCCCAGGCCCAAACCCCTATTAGGCGTAAAACCTTAGTGGGTGTGGATTGGCAACTAAGGTGGGGCCCAAGGTGGGGCTAACTCTAGGGAGGACCTAGTTTACATGTCTGGGACAGCAGAGGCTTTTAGGCCAAGTGGGTTTAAGTCGCCTCTTTGTGACAATTCTAGGTCACGTGGGTGAGTCGCATGTGTGACTCACCCCTGACCGTGAAAAAGATATAAAACCAGGGGTTGGCTGTCTCTTCTTTGGAGCTCTTTCTCACAGCAGTGGTGGCACATGTGACTCTGGGCCAGCCCTTGTTCTGAGCTCCTGGGCTGAACCTGGATGTTGGTAACTATGAATTGTATTGGGTCTGTCTGTTGATGTTTGTAATTTGTTTGTATGTTGCGCTAAAGTTCAGGGTGCTGGTTTTTTCCCCTGAACTAAATGAATGATATTTGTATGCTGAATTAAAGTAAGCTTGTCAACCCCTTCACGTAGTTTTCCTTAGTTAAGCAGATCAAAAGAACCTGTGCTTTTGCAGCGTGCTGGCAGCTTTCTGGGTGTTGGCTGTTGGTGGATCTTACACCCCCGCAGAAGCTGCTAGCTGGATTGTGGAAACATATATTTACACAGAGTAAGAGATATAAGCTCTATATTCATCTAGCTTAGACCTTAAGACAGAAAAGCCATATGTACAGGTTCATATTTACGCATATTCCGAGAGAAATTACTCATAATGCTTTGCACTCCAATCCATATTCTGTACAGCCACCAAAATGAATTTCTTAAATCAAGGGTCTGACCATGCTGCAAACCCTTCTCAACCAGGTATAGTAACTCCATATTATCTCTAGAATCACATATAAAATTCTCTTTTGTGGATCTAAAGTTCATCACACCCTGGCTCCATTTTTCCTTTGTAACAATAGTACACATTTCTCTCCTCTATTCACTTTATGCTTCAGCTATATTGACTTTTCCTTTTTTTTCCTCCATGAAACACACTATCTGTCTCTAAACCTTTCCAATGACTTCCCCCCCCCAAGACCTATAATACCCTCTTTCCCTTCTTTTACTTCTTAGAATTCCTGGTTCCCTTCAAGACTTAACTCATGTAACCTTCTCTATGATAGCTCCTTTCCCAGCTCCATCCAAGATTTCCTGCTTTGGATATGTTTAGTACATATCTATATCACAGCATGTTGATTCTCTCACTAGAATATAAGCTCTTTGAGGACAGGTACTTGTAACAACAATGCTACGTGCCACTACTGTGGCTATGTAAGGCCAATAGCACCAGCACATAGGAGGGCTGCTAGCACAGGTTCTTTTATCTGCTTTTCTAAGAAAAGCAACTTTAAGGGGTTAACAATCTTACTTTAATTAAAGATACATATATCATTCACTTAGTTCAGGGGGAAAAGCCAGCACCCTGAGCTTCAGAGAGAATACAAACAGAAATTACAAGCAGAAATTGTATAAACAGAGCAAAATGACACAAATCGACAGACAGTCTTCTAGCTGTCTGACCAAGACATTACATACATAGTTACCAGAAAGAGAAGCACCAGCATCTGGGTTTTTCAAAGATGGGGGACTCCTTAACAGCTACCCAAGAGTCTCATCTGGTCAAATCACATGACACTCTTCCAGTGAGTGATCCCCAAATCTCATTGTATATATATACTTCTTCAGGGTCAGAGGGCGTTACAACCATGTGACTCAAACCCATGTGACCTTGGCCTTCCTGTGACTTAAGCAGGTCATCAAAGACTCCTGATTCAATCAAAGACTCTTGATTGAAACAAAGGCAAGACTCAATGGCACTTGATTGCCTTAGTGCTGAGAAGCACTCCCAAACAAAAGACAAAAAAGTCCCACTTTACTTACCATTACAGTACTGTTTCACTCTTGCCTTATGTTCTGAGCTTTTAGCATAGCGTATCACATAATAGGTGCTTAATATATCCAATTGCATATAGGTAAAAAGGCCTTTGCCTTTTTGCTCACCAAAGGCTGCTGTTTGTGTTTGGAAGTTAAGTAGATACTTCATCTGCCTTTTTATGCTAATGGAATTCGAGGAAGAACTCTATTCTGTTATTATACAAGTATAGTCTTTATTCCCATCTTGCACCTGTAATGATGATGATGATGATGATGATACAAGACATAATAGCAACTGTGCAACATTCCATAGCAAGCTGTAAGTCCCCCCTACATATTCTACAATCCACTGACTCTGGCCTCCTTGGTATTCCTCAAGCAAGGAACTCCATCTGCTAACTCCGTGCATTTTCTTTTCTCTTCTTTTCTTTTTTTTTTTTCATACATTTTCTTTGTCTGTCATCCATGCCTGGAATCCTCTCCCTCTTCATTTCTGCCTCCTGATTTTCCTGGCTTCTTTCCAATCCCAGATAAAATCCCACCTTCTAAAAGAAGCCTTTTCTGATTCTCTTTTTTGATTAATGTTTCCCCTCTATTAATTATCTCCAATTTATCATGTCTATAGCTCATCTGCATGCTTGCAAGTTGTCCCCCCATTAGACTGTGACTACCTCGAGAGCAGGGACTATTGATTGGATTTTTTATTCCTAGTGCTTAGCATAGAACCCATCACATTGCAGGTGCTTGTTTATTAACTTGGCTTGTCAAATAGCTAGCAAACAATGACCTGCTAGTTAGAATTATACAGTAGGTTCTTGCTATCATAAACTAGCAGGTGACAAATTCCTGTATTACAAATAAAGACCTTACAGAATTCTTCAAAGATGGAAAAAAAGATGCTAGAATTGTACCATTATTACATAGAGCTGTTTCCCAATAGCTTTGTTGTAACATTCATCCAGAACAAAATTGACCATATTTTAAATATATGTCATCATACTCAGTACTTCTAATCTCTAATCTGTATGGAATGAAGAACTTTCAAAATACAAAGACCTGGGAGAAGAAATCAAAATCATGAGGGAGCGTGATGTGACATGGCACAGCATCCCTATTGTTCTCTTTGCTGTTGTCCCAAATGTACTTTCAACGCGCCTACAGAAGATATGCTTAAATCAGAAGACTTTTATTCATTTGCAAGGAGGAGTTATGTAAATCAACCTGGGCGATAGTCTGTAAAACATTAACTACAAGTAGTTAATATTTTGTAATAGCTAACATTCACAAAGCATTTACTAAATGCCAGACATTACCCTAAATACTTTGCAATTATTATCTTATTTAATCCTCATAACAACTTTGAGATGTAGGAGCTATTATTATCCCTATTTTACACATGAGAAAATTGAGACAAGCAGAGATGAAGTGACTTGCCTAGGGTGACACAGCTAGTAAGTGACTGGGATTGGATTTGAACTCAGGTCTTCCTGACTCCAGGCCCAGTGCTCTGTCTACTGTACCACCTAGATGTCTAACAATAGTAGGATAGTGACCCATGCCATCTCTATTTTTAGCTGATTTCCTCTGGAAAAAAAGAGAATGAGAATAAAGATAATAAAATAGTAATTCATGTTCATAGGCATCTAGGTAGCATAGTGATAGAGTCAGGAAGTACTGAGTTGGAAGTCTGCCTCAGATACTTTCTAGATATGTGACCTTGGGGAAGTCACTTCATTCGTTCTTAGTTTTCTCTTTTGTAAAGTGGCAATAACTCCTGCCTTTTAAGTTTGTTGTGAGGCTCAAATGAAATAATAAATGTAACATGATCTGTAAACCTTAAAGTTTAAATACATGCTAGCTATTATAATATTATTATTAAAAATAATACTAGGAAGGTACATTTTAAAGTCAGCAAAATGCTGTTGTATACATCATTTTAGAAGTGCCTCATGCCGTATAAGAATTAGTTTATTTTCTTTTCCTATTATTATGGCTACTTTATGAGAACACAGACTCTTGCTCTCTGCTTTCAAACACAAGCAATTCTTATACTAGATATTGGCCTGGATACTGATTTCTACCTTATTCTAAGTCTCTATGGACCATGAGACTGGATATGGATAAAAAGTATGTACATGAAAGGCTATGTGGTGCAATAGAAAGAACATTAGAGAATCTAGAGACCTGGGTTGGAAGAGGCCCAGTCTCTGCCAAGGATTACTTAGAAGAGGACAGACAAATCACAACGTACTCTGGAAAGATAACTGGCTCTGGAGTCTGAGGTTTTAGGTTTAAATCCCATTTCTGATAATTAATACCTGAGTGACATTGGTTCATATCTTTACCTCCTCTTGTATAAAATGAGGTCCAATCTAGTTTTAAGTTTATAATCCTATGACATAAAACCCTATGTTTCTCTGTCCTGAGAATTATTGTACAATCTGCCTTTCCTCTTGTGAAGAAAGTAAGTTGCTCACCTTCAAGTGTTCTTTGTATGTGCTAGTATTATCTAGGTCAGATATGTTTTTAGAAATTGTGTATCTGTACATGTCTCCATCACAGCCATAGTTGCAACACTGAGGCCCTAGAAATCAAACCATTTAGATTATTCACATCTATCTATCTATCTATCTATCTATCTATCTATCTATCTATCTATCTATCCATTCATTTATTCATTCATTTATTTGTTTTATTTTCAGGACAGCGTCCCTATCAGGTGATTGTGGCCCGAGTTCACCCAGGAGAGAGCAATTCTAGCTGGGTAATGAAGGGCACCTTGGAGTTCCTTGTAAGCAGTGACCCCATTGCTGGACTCCTGAGGGAAAGCTTCATTTTCAAGATTATTCCGATGCTGAACCCAGATGGCGTCATCAATGGCAAGTAAGTCAGACACCTCTCCTGGTGCAGTTTTTAATGTCGCCATGGTAACATCTCACTGGATCCATCTTTCAGACCTCTCTTGACTGACCCTACACACTCATGTCTGTGAATATACTCAATTGGGCCCATGACAATATTCTTGATCTGTCTCAAACAGCATAAAGGATTCAGGCACATCTATGCTAGGTTTATGATATCTCAGAGAATGATAGTGTATAATTTCTCTGATTTCCATTTTTTTATATTCAGTTCAGTGACATCACATTTGTGCTATCTCTGTTGATGTAGTCAGTCCTGAAGATGCATTATTCTCCTCTCTTAGTAGACAGGATATTATATAGAAGAGGTATAAGACAGCTCCTCTCCTCATCCTATTCACAGATGTCCTCTAAATACAAATGAAGAAAGATTATACCTAGACTTTTGGTGCTCATTTTTAGTAATGATACTTCCTCTGTAGGCTCTTTTGATGGGAAATCAGTATTGCCTTTCTGTCCTCTGAAAACAGTGGTTACATGATAGAAGTCACACATTAAGACGGTAGCAGTGGCAAGATTTTATTGGACAAACATCTTTTTCATGGTCTAGCTTCCTAGACAACATAGAATCAGTTCACATGGCTGCTGAATTGGGTCCTTCTCAATAGAGAGAGCCTTGTTTGTCACAACTATACTAACTTAGCTTTACATAGTGAAAAATGCCTTTGAGTGCTACATGTTGAGTTTATTGCCTAAACACTCAAGTGTCTGAAGGTCATCAGTCTGCATTCCTGGTAAATATTCCTGTTCTGCATAGGAGGAATATGTCTCACTCCAGTATCTCATCATGGTATCCTAGGTTCTGAAAGGGTATGCTAGTGGAGGGCAAGCTCTGAAAAGCCCTACCAGATTGGAATGGCTACTACATAGGCCTGGTCAATAGAATGTGATGTGAGATGTTTGGGGAGGGCCATTGTCAAATTGGTTACAGAATGGTGAATTCTACCAAGATGGAAAGACTATTGTATAGATCTAGAAGACAATAGAATATCATCTGAGGAAATGTTTAGGGAGAGCTATTGACCAAGTTGGTTACAGGTTGATGAATACTGGGGACATAACATCTATCAAAGATGACCAGCTAGTGGAATGATTAGTCACACCAATGTAATCATTGATTCTTGAAGTATTGAAATTAAGAATAGAAGGATATATTTGCATGTGCGTGATCATTGTATTAGATGTTAAAGTGGTGTGGGAGAGGGCAGAGTTGCAGTTCTATCTTTCTTAATTTCAGAATGTCAGAATAGCTTTGTTGAATTATGCTATAGTCCATTGTTACTTTAATAATTTATCAGAATCATAAACCCATAGATTTTCAAGTTGGGCGTGACCTTAGGGATCATCTTTTTCAACCCTTTTATTTTACAGATGAATAAACTGAGACCTAGAGAAATTAAGGGGCTTGCCCAAGGTTCCACAACTAGTTAATGAAGGAGTAAGAGTGAATAGCAGTTTCCTACTCTCAGTTGAGTGCTTTTTTCCCACTGACTGTGCATGAGTATCAATATCATTGTGTATATTAGAATGTGAGAGAACATGTGTGAGACTGACTGTGTATTGCAAAAATAATACACTGTATTCATATAGGATCTTTCCTCATAGAGTTCAAATATTAGGCATCCCTTCATTATTATCACAATAGATTTGGGAAGGAGGGTTCTAGGGAAGGCAAGCCTTATAGGCTTCTAGATGTGTGACCTTCACAGAAATTTGGCCAAGGCCACTTGCTATGACTTTAACAGAGCCTAATCCAATATTTAGTTCACTAGATTGTCCCCCTCAGGAATGCACATAAGAATGGAGATGGAGTGAGGGTGTCTCCTCAGATCATACCACTCTAGAAGCATTGAAAACTTACAGGTTCCCGAATTGAGCTATGAAAGCAGTAGGACGTAAAAAGACAGAAGTTAAGGTTAGACATCCCCCTGAGAACAGAGCCCAGTACTGGCATAAAGTCTAGAGTCAATAAGTAGGCTGAGGAAATGAACAAACAACAACAACAACAATCACCAATAGAAAGCTACTATGGTGACAAGGAAACTCAAGACAAACTCTGAAGACAGCAATGACTTTTAAACATCTACAAGCAAAGACTCAAAAAATACAAGCTTAAGAAAAACTGGAAGACAAAGTGAAAGATTTTTTAAAAGAGCAAAATAATTAAACAAGAGTGGAAAATTGGGGAAAGAAATGAGAGCTGTACAAAAAATACGAAAAAAAAGAATTAACAGTTTTGTTAAAAAGGTTCTGTGGGCAGATAGATGGTCCAATGAATAGAGTGAGGGCCTGGAGTCAGGAAGACTCATCTTCCTGAATTCAGACCTGGCTTCAGACACTAGAAGAAGCAGTTAGATGGTGCAGTTGATAGAGTACCAGCCCTGGAGTCAGGAGGACCTGAGTTCAAATTCGGCTTCATATACTTGTGTATTGTGATTGGGCAAGTAACTTAACCCTATTGGATTCAGTTTTCTTATCTATAAAATGAGCTGGAAAAGGAAATGGTAAACCACATCAGTATCTTTGCCAAGAAAACCCCAAAATGGGGTCATAAGGAGTGAATGAAAGCATGTAACTGAAAAAGAGATGAAGGCATGACTAAAAATGACTGAAAAACAACAAAAACAAAACAGGCACAGAACAGTTTTGAAGAAAGTAGCTCCTTAAAATTTATAATTGGACAAATGGTAAAAGGGTACAAAACCTCACAGAATAAAATAAGTCTTTACACATCAGGATTATTCAAGTGGAAGGTAGTGACTCCATTAGACATCAAGAACAATAAAACAAAGTGAAAGGCTGACAAAATAGAAGAAAATGTGAAATATTTCATAAAAAAATAACTGAACTGGAAAATAGATTGGGGAGAGAAAATTTAAGAATCAATGAACTACCTGAAAACTATGAACAAAAAATGGGGTCTTGACATCATATTTCAAGAAATTTTAAAGGATACTTGCCTAGATATCTTAGAAATGGAGGGCAAAGTAGAATTTGAAAAAAAATCCACTGATTACCACCTGAAAGAAATCTCAATACAAAAGTTCCCAGGAAAATATAGTCAAAATCCCGAACTCTTTTGTCAAGGAGAAAATACTGTAAGCATCAAGAAAAAAATTCAAATACCATGGAATCATAGGATCACACAAGATTTAGCACCTATATACTATAAAGGAGTAGATGGCTTAAATTCTGATATTCCAGAACCAAAGGAGTTAGGATTATGCCCAAGAATAACCTATGCAGAAAAACTGAGTATAATTCTACAGAGGAAAGGGAAAGGATATTTAGTGAAATAGAGGAATTTTAAGTATTCCCAGTGGAAAGCACAGATATGAATGGAAAAATTTGACATCCAAACATGAGATGCAGGCAGAGCATAACAAGCTAAACTTGAGTGAGAAATTGTAAGGGACCAAACAAGGTTAAACTATTGATATTCATATATGAGAAGACGTTACATCTAACTCCTCAGAACTTTATCACCAAGAATGGTCTGAGTAGGAGTCCACCAAGACAGAGGGCCTAGGTATTAGTCTATTATGTTCGGATTATCTCAAAATAAGAATAGAAATGTGAAAAGGGGGATTTGCTGGGAGAGACAGAGAAGGAGAGAAAGAATGGAGAAATCCTCTCACCAACAATGTGCAGCAGATTGTTATTATTTTCTTCTCTATGGTGCAATAGAGACAGCACTTGAACCTCATTCCCATCTGAACTGGTTCAAAGAGGGAGGAATACACACACAGTTGGATACAGAAATTCATCTTGCCCAATAGGGAAATAGTTGTGAAAGAGGTTGAGAGAAATGGGTGGTGGTGGTAAAGGGGGAGAATAGGTTAAGGAAGACAGGGGTCACAAGCAAAACATGCTCTTGAGGAAGGGATAGGGCAAGAAGAGAATGCTAAGTATATGAGAATAATATGGAGGAAAATACACAGCAATCATAACTGTGAATGTGAATGGAATGAACTTATGCATAAATGGAAGAGGACAGCAGAAAGGATTAGAAACTAGACTTTAACACTATGTTTTTCTATATGTATTTCTATAAGAAACACACTTGAAACAGATACACATATAGTTAAGATAAGAAACTGGAGTAGACTCTATTATGCTTCAGCTGAAGTTAAAAAAAAACAAACCAAGGGTTATAATCATTATCTTAGACTGGGAAAAAATAGACCCAAATAAAAGAGATAAACAAAGAAACAACATTTTGCTAGAAGGTATAATAAATACTGAATTAATTTCAATACATCACCAAATGGCATAGCATCCAAATTCTTAAAGTAAAAGTTAAATGAATTATAAGAAGAAATAGTAAAGCTATAATAGTGGGGGAACTTCAATTTATTTTTCTCAGATATAGATAAATTTAACCATAAAATAAACAACAAAGAAATTAAAGAGATGAATAGGATTTTAGAAAAGTGAGATTTGCTAGATCTCTGAAAAATATTGAATGGGAATAGAAAGTAGTATTTCTATTTCTTAGCTGTGTATGGCACCTTCACAAAATTTGGCCATGTATTAGGGCATAAAAACTTCACAAACATGCAGAAAAACAGAAGTATTAATTTTTTTTCTGACCATAACTCAATAAAATTGCATTCAACTAATGGCCTTTGAAGCATAGATTAAAATTAATTGGAAACTAAATAACCTAATCCTAAAGAAAGAATGACTCAAAGAACAAATTATAGAAACAATCAATAATTTAATTAAAGATAATGATAATAATGAGAAAACAAACCACAATTTCTGGGTTTCAGCCAAAGCAGTACTTAGGGAAAATTTTATATCTCTAAATGCATACATCACTAAAAGAGAGCAAGAACATATCAACAAATTGGGCATGCACCAAAAAAACAAAACAATACAAAACCAAAAAAATAAATACCACCAATTAAACACAAAATAGAAACCCTGAAGTCCACAGGAAAAATTATTAAAATTTAAAATAAAAAACAACCAATAAATAAAATTCAGTTGTTTAAAAAGTATAAAATAGATAGACCTTTGTTTAACTTGATTAAAAAATAAAGAAGAAAACTAAATTACCAGTACCACAAATGAAAATAGTGAAATCACAACCAAGGAAGATGTAATAAAAACAATTATTAGGAACATTTTTGTTTCAACTATATGCTGGCAAAACTAATAACATAAATTAAAAAGGTATTTATAAAAATATGTTTTCCAGGTTAACAGAACAGGAAATAGAATGCCTAAATAAACTTCTCTTAGAAACATAAATTGAACGAACCATAAATGAGCTACATAAGTAAAACAACAACAGCAACAACAAAGTCCAGACAGATTTATGAGTGAATTCTACCAAATGTTTAAGGAATAATTTATTCCAATACTACATAAATTGTTTGAGAAAACAAGTACAGGAGTCCTACAAAATTCCTTTTATTACACAAATATGTTACTGATACCTAAACCAGGGAGAGCGAAAACAGAGACAGAAAACTATAAACCAATTTCTCTGAAGAATTTTCATTCAGAAAAATTAAAAAAAATTATCAATGAAATTTCAACAATATATCAAAAAGGCCATACACTATGTAGGTTAGACATATACCAAAAATGTGGACCTGATTCAACATTAAGAAAGCTATGAGCATAATTGACTATATCAATAACAAAGAAAACAATAAAAGAATCATATGAGTACTTCAATGGATGCAGAAAAAAAACTTGTGACAAAATGCAACACGTTCCTATTAAAAACACTAGAAAGCATGGGAATCTACAAAGCTTCCCTTAAAATGACAAGTAGTATCTACATAAAACCAAGAACAAGCATTATACGTAATGATGAGCCAGAAGCCTTTCCAATAATATCAGAGGTGAAGCAAGAATGTCCATTTTCACTATTAAGATTCAGTGTAGAATTAGCAATACCAGCTGTAGCAATAAGACAAGGAAAAAAATTGAAGGAATAAAAGCATAGGTAATGAGGAAACAAAGTTATTGGTTTTTGCAAATGATATAATTATTTACTTAGAGCACCCTAGAGAGTCAACTAAAAACACCGGTTGGAACAATTAGCAATGTCAGCAAAGTTGCAAGATGTAGAATAAATCCACATAAATCATTTGCATTTCTGTTTATTACCAGCAAACCCCAGGAGGAAGAGACAGAAAAAGAAATTCAATTTAAAATAACTAGAGATAATATAAAAGACTTGGGATTCTGCCTGCCAGCACACACATAGAAATTTTATGAAAACAATTATAAAACACACCATGTAAATAAAGACAGATTTAAATACCTGGAGAAATATTAGTTGCTCATGGGTAGGCTAAGCCAATATAATAAAAATGACAATAATACCTAAATTATATTTACTTACTTATTCAGGGCCTCACCAATCAAACTACCAAAAAATTATTTTATAGAGCTAGAAAAAACAATAACAAAATTCATCTGGAACAAAATGACAAGAATATCAAAGGAATTCATAAAAAAAAAAAAGTGAGGGAAGGGGGCCTAGTAGTAATAGATCTCAAACTATGTAATAAAGCTTTAATCATCAAAAACAATTTGGTACTAAATAAGAAATAGAGTGCTTGATCAGTGGAACATATTAGGTCCGCTGCATAGAAGCTAATGAGCACGGTAAACTAGTGTTTGATAAACCCAAAGATCTCAGCTACAGGGGGAAAATTCTGTGTCTGATAAATACCACTGGTCAAACTGGAAGGCAGTCTGACAAAACTTGGTATAGACCAATATGTCACACCATATACCAAGATAAACTTGCAATGGGTATATGATTTAGTCATAAAAAGTGTTATCATAAGAAAATTAGGTGAGCATGGAAGACATTACCTGTTACATCTATAGATAGGGAAAGGTTTCTGACTTAAGAAGAGATAGAAAGGATCATGGGAGGTAAAGTGATTAATTATGATTATGTAAAATTATCAAAACTATCAATAGTCATATGAAAAGTGTTCTAAATAACTAATATTTAGAGCAATGCAAATTAAAACTGCTCTGAAGTATCATTTCATGCCCATCAGGTTGACTACAATGAAAGAAAAAGGAAAATAACAAACGCTAGAAGGGATATGGGAAAATAGGTACACTTGGTGGGATTGTAAACTTGTAAACCATTGTGTAAGATAGGTACACTTAGTGGAATTGTAAACTTGTTAAATCATTTTGTAAAACAATTTTGAACTACATCCCAAAAGCTATTAAATTGTGCCTACCCTTTGACTCAATGATACAGCTACTAGTTCAATGCCCCGAAAGAGATCAAAAACAGAGGAAAAATGTACTCACATGTACAAAAATATTTGTAGCAATTCTTTTTATTGTGGTAAAGAATTAGAAACTGAAGGGAGTACCTATCAGTTGGAAAATGGCTGAACAAGTTATATGTAGTAATGTGATGGAATACTATTTTTATCATAAGAAATAATGAAGGGAATAGCTTCAGAAAACCTGGGAAGGCTTATATGAACAGAGGAAAAGTGAAGTGAGCAGAACCACAAAATAATTTGCACAGTAAGCAATTTAATAATAAGCTGTGAAAGATTTAGTAACTTTGATCAATGCCATGAGCCACCACAATTCCACAGGACTCATGATGAAAAATGATATCCTTCTACAGATAAACTGATGAATTCAGTGCAGATTGAATCATATTTTTTTTCTTCTTTTTCCCTTTTCTTGCTTCTTCCTTCTTCCTTCTCCCTGCCCCTTCCCCTCTCCCTGACTATGGTGTGGCTAACATGGAAATTTGTTTTGCATGATTTTGTATTTGTAAGGGATTTTCTGTTTTTTTAATGGGTGGAGACAGGGGTAGGAGGAGGGTGATAATTTAGAGCTAAAAATTAGCTAAAATTTATTTAAAAAACATTCTGATGTGCATTATGTCATTTTATCTTCAGAAGAAAACTACCGAAGTAGGCAGGACAGGTATTATCTCCAATTTACAAATGAGGAAATTTAGCTTGGAAAGAAAGATTAAGTGATTTATATAGGGTCACACAACCCACAATTACAGTCAGAACTTTAAGCCAGGTCTGCTAACTCCAATTATATGCTCTTTCTACTACACCATATTGTCAGATCATATTCATGTTGTCCACAAATTTATTTATTCCTTCGTTCACAAACATTTCTTAACCATGTGCTTTATATAATATATGGTGCTAGGCATTGTGGAAAAAGATCAAGGTAAATAAAATATTCCTTCTGACTTCAAGAAACTTGCAATCTAGTATGAATGATAAAGTTTACACAGAAATATAGCAGAAATTGGAATATTTTGAGGGAGTAACTATTGCAGCATTCAATGCTAGATTCACAGGGATTATTGGTGGCAATGTAATGTATTTGGATTATAAATTTACCCCATTTACCTAATTTACCTAATTTAGCTGAAAACTTCTAAAATTATCTGACTCCAGTTAAAACCAGGGGAAAAGACCAAAGGACATGCATTTTACAAGTAGAAAAAATGAGCAAAACAAAAATAATTTGTAAAATACCAAGCATATGTTCTCCATGGATTAGGATCTTATCCTGGAATGAATAATGGGGGAAAGACTCTTCTCCAGGACTTTCTCAAGATAATGAAGCATGGAAAATGTCTCTCTGTTAACCAAACTGAAGGGCTGCCACATAGTACATGTAATAGACACACTGCTGAACAGAAAATCATAGAACCTGACTCTAACCCTGATTTGTCATTTACTACCTGTGTAGTGACCTTTTGCAAGTTATCTAACATAGGCACCTCAGTTTCATGGACCTTAGTTTCAATCACTTGTGAAATGGATTACACTAGAAGACCTCTGAGGTTTCTTCAAATTCTAGCTAGGTGGCACAGTGGATAGAGCACTGGTCATGAAGTCAGGAAGACCTGAGTTCCAATCCAGCTTCAGACACATACTAGCTGTGTGACCCTAAGCAAGTCACTTAACCCTGTTTGCCTTAGTTTTCTCATATGTAAAATGAGCTGGAGAAGGAAAGGGCAAACTACTCCAGTATCTTTGCCAAGAAAACCCCTTATAGTGTCACAATGAGTTGGATATGACCAAAACAACTCAAGAACAATGATCTTAAGTGCCTGAGCATGGGAAGATCAATTCATGGAGCTTCTCAATCTCTGATTATAACATCTACCTCGTTCCCCTGTTTCAACTACAGAATGTCATCATCTCTGTCTCTCTGTGTCTCTGTCTGTTTCTATCTCTTTGTCTCTGTCTCAATCCCTGTTTTTCTGCATCTGTTTCTTCCTCCTAGAGCTTATGTTCAGCACCCAGTAAGTAGGCTATACTTCTTCTGTTTCCTCCCTCCCCTTTCCTTCCATCATTCAACCTCTCCATACACCAACCCTTTTCTCTCCCTCCAAGTCCCTGTCATCATCCTGACACAATCACACTGCATCTCAGGCACATGGTCTCATGAGGATTTGAATTCTCCTGGAAACTTCAGTCAGACTTTTCTTGAAGCCTAGAGTCTCATGGGAAATTCAAATCCTTCCCTTTGGATGTGCTTATACCATAAAAGGATAAATGTACACATTTCTGGGAGATCAAATGAGAAAGAAAACATGAATTTATTATATGAACTTCATTCTTTCCTCCTACCTTCACTTTTTGAAAAAAAAATGCATCTTATTGAATGTAGATCAGCATCATTTTATATGTCCTTTCTCCTGCAAGTCTGCATCAGTGTAGCCCATTCTAGCATGACAGCCCCAAGAGGACAGAGACCCTGTCATTACTTGATTAATCTCTGTTGGAAATTACCTGCTGAGTACATAAGCATAGTGCTCAATACCCCACTGACAGTAAATATTGATACACACACAGAGTATGCCTTAGGACAGATGAGATTTTTATGAGAAAAATTGAATCTTGTCCAGTGGAAATTTGATTGGAGGAGGCTGAATATGTTTGAGGATCTATCTATCCCCTTTTCACTTCTCTTGATTAGAATCTTCCTCCTCTCCCTCATTCCCTCCTTCTATTACCCTCCTCTTGGTAACAATGCTGTTAAGTCACATGACTTCATTTGGAAGCCTCATTGAGGAGTCCATCAGGGAAACTGGCTTAAGGTTCTTATGACTATGCACATCCCTGTCAGGCACATATTTTTTAATGAGCCAAGTGCCTGCAAATCCTTCCAAGTTGGACAGATTTACTCCTCTAAGGCTCATGTTAGATCACGTGGTTAATCGCTTCACCAATCTTCTCCTGACTTCCCATTCTGTATTTGGCTTCTGAAGTTACTGAGTGCTGCCTCATCTTTTCCTCCCACAAGCTCCCTCCCTCCCCCATGTGGAGTTTCTTCTGAAGATGGATGCAGAGACACTGCAATTATTGGCAAAAGAGAAGAGAGGGGAGACAGATGAAGGAACAGGGAAAGGGGGAAGGGAGAGGCAGGATGGCTTCCAGGTGGCCAGCCACTTTTCAGACCTGTATGGTACACCGTAGCCCTGCAGTGATATGTTGTAAACCCAGCAGGGCACCATGTATTAACACTCTGGGAGCTTGTGTGGTAACAAGTTGAGAACAGCCCATGTATTGACTTTGGCTAATACGATCTGAAAGTTCCTGGCATTTTCTGTTCCCCTCACACAGAAAGAATTGCAGTAATGTGATTATACTCTTGGAGTAGGATGCTACCTGGGCTGTGGAAAATTTTAAAAGGACTACTGGAAATGCTTTCTGCATCTTCCTTTGTCTATCTAAGTCTTTGGCCCTAAAGTTTTCTTTCGGAGATTTAGGGGATCTGATCTATAACTGTCAAGTTTCTTGCCCATGGAAATATTTATTTTTCCAGGAATATATTCCTTAAGTCATGCCAGGTTTCTATTCCTATCCAACATGAAATTCAACTGCTTCCCTGGGAATCAAAACAGAGTATGTTAGTTTATTAAATTTGTTTTAATTACCTGATGTTATTTTGAATCTCCTGGAATGGAGTGGTATGATCACTGGAGAACAGAGATTGCTTTTTTTTTTTCATTTGAGAAATGTTATGCCCCAGGAGAGCAGTGGCAAAGACTGGGAGTTCAGAACTCAAATTTCAACCTCAATCTTACAACTGGTTTTGTGACAGATGCACTAGGCAAATTCAGTTCTCTCCCCTTTGCTTTCATTTCTCATGTGTAAAAATTGAAGTAAAGGGCCACATGGGAACTTCCCAGTTTGCCACACATCTCTAGGAAAACAAGGGTTGTGTTGGTGAAATCTATGAATCCAGAAGAGGTTACAGGGGCCCAGACATAACCCTCTCTACCTTCACTCTACCTACCTCAAAGAAAGCATAGATATATTATGGAAGATTCATTAATTTTGAGTGTGAAGATGACCTCTCTCAGCCAACTAAAGGAGAAAGCATAGGGTTATTTTGGTCCTACATTTGGAAGTATCTTACAACTTCCCAAAACTTAATGCAGGCACATATTTTAATAAATTATAACAAAATAGAAATGCAAATCATTTCCTCTTCTGGATTTAAACATCCCACTGTAAATGTATAAATCATTAGTTCTCAAACCACAGTCCACAGGGGTCTTGTTGACTGTTTGAAACATTTCTCTGGGAGAAAGGGAGAGAGGAGAGAAAAATATGAAGTTGTTCCTATGAGGTGATGGTCCAATCCAAAGAAGATATAGACCATTGAAAAGGCTTGTGATAAGAAGACCACAATCATGGATGAAAACACCACAGGCTCAACCTTGCACATGAACTTATTCATAGTGATGGAAATGTAAATGATTTGCTCTGGGAACCCTGTCTGTCTTGCTGCTAAATCATTTGCATCCTGTTAGATGATTTGCATAGTGTGGGGACTGAGAGGTCCAGGAACTGTATTCCCAGGGGCTTCCTCCTTCTTACTCCCCACTCCCAATCCCATTTTCCACCATTGCTTTTATAGAAGGAGAGAGTCAGCACTTTGAGTGTTATGCTTGCCTTCTTTAGGCATTGCAGTTCTGAATAAGTATTGGTATTTATTATACCTAAATTTAGGGTTATTAATTATATCAGTATAAACCTAATTTATATCACCATAAACAGTGATAATAAATGCTGCCAAATGCTAATACTCAGCTCTTGCCAACTGTGCCTATAGTTGATGGTTTTTCCCCCCACTTCCCAGAAGCATTAAATTAAAAATGATTCAGTGTTACAGAATCATTGATCAAATTGGGGCTAGAAGCTCCTGAGGAAATGTACTTGTTTTCTAAAATATTTTGTCTTCTCATTGGTTATGGATTTTTAATGTTTATTTTTGTTCCACCATTTCTCTTCTCCTTCACAAATCCTCCACTCTCATATGGGACATTTCCAAGCTGTAGGATGTCTAGAAGATGGGGACCAGGATGAGGAGGGGCCATACCAACTTGCCAGGGCCAGATCGATTAAAGAAACTCAGAATGTCTGAGGCGGTGAAAAGAAGACTATTTGTGGGGGTGGGGGCAAGTCAGGTAGAACAGCTATCCTCAGACATTTAAAGTGATGTCACAGGGGAGAATTAAACTTACTTAGCATATTCCCAGAAGTCAGAGCTAGCTCTTTTAGCTAGTATGCTCTAATAAATGGAATACAAACAAGCATCTTGAAGGATAGGGACCATTCTTCATTTTGTCTTTGAATCTTCAGTATCCAGCGATGACACTTTGCACATAGTAGGTGCTCATTTAACAATTGTTCCATGTAGATTTCACTGATGTTGCAAAGAGGCATATTTTGGATAGCAATAAGGACAAACTTCTTGGGAATTGGAATTGTTGCAAAGTAGAATGGGCTATCTTGTGAAGTCATGAGCTTCCTATCATTGGTGGTCTTCATGTGTAGATTACATGACTTATTGAGGATGGCCTGGTGATGAGGTGAATATGTGGGGCAGGGGAAGACATGATTTCTGCTCAGCCATGAGTTCAACTAGATGATTTCCCAGATTCCTATCAGATTCTGAACTCTGTGGGAGGCAATGGAGTGATATATCAGAATGTCTGTTCTGGTTTTCAGGCCTGTTTTTTTTCTGATTTCCCTTTTGATTTTATGCTCTTGACTACCCTGCTTCTTCATTTCTTAATATTTCTCTAAACATTCAATGAAACTTGTTACTATAAAGACCCAAGCTCTACCTCACATTTTGTCACAGTGGAGGTCACATGACTTCCATTAATGCATCTTTCCCCTTACTGCACAAGAAAATGATATTCTGCAGCATCAGCCTTGTTGCAGGACACCAGTGCTGTAACAGTTTTTCTTTTCTTTCCAAACGCATTAGAGAGTCAGTGTGGTATAGTGAAAAGAACATTGAACTTGGAGTCAGGAGAGACCTAGGCCTAGATTCTACCTATTATGCCCATTGGTTGTATAATCTTGTAAAGATACTTGAACTCTGACTTTTTTCATCTCTTTACTGAAGTTAATAATACCTGGAGTACCTATTTTTGTGTACTTGTTGTGAAGACCACATTTAAACATGCTATAAACCTTAAAGCACTATGGAGATGTCAGCTATTATTGTGTAGAGGGAGAATTATTTTTATTTAGTCCTCATTTCTGCTAGTTCTTTGATTTGTCATGCTCTTGTTGTAGTTATTTTGGAACAAGATGCTCAGAACTTTACAAAATAACTGTTTGTCCAGTGAACTTACAGTAGGACTGTATAGGGATGTTTTGTACTAAGCAGTCCATAAAAATGTGTATAACTGGAAAGAGTAGCCTTCCATTTAGGGGTCTTTGTGGTAATAACTCTGACTTCAAATCTAAGTCTTTCTCAGGAAGCTTCATTTTGAATGCCAACTCAGCTACTTACTACCAGTGAGATCTAGGGAAAATCTCTTAACCTTTTTTTAAACCTCATTTTGCCCATTTTTAAAATGGGGCAGGGGTGTCAGATTAGGTCATCTCTAAGGTCCTTTTCTATTCTATGATGTATGAGACTTTTTCCTTGTCCCCATTTTCCAACTCTCAAAATTAGTTTGTTTGACAAGTAATATAAGAATTGAGTTTGGGGAAGAGATAGTCCCTCTATAGGAAAGACTATATGACTTCCTGAGATAGAAATTTCATTAAATTTTTTATTGTTACTTTACAAATAGCATCTAGGTACAGAAGTAGAGAGATGGTAAGGTACATATGTATATATGTATATATGTGCAATGAACATCTAGACACATCTTCAGCTTCTTTTTTCCTTACTGTTTACTTTGCTCAATAAATCAAACCGTTTGAACATAGGAAACCAGATATAGAAAAATCAATCAAACAAATAAATCCATTCTTATCCAATCTCAGGTATATTTTGCTAATGTCCCTACCAGAATTTTTCCAGTGCAATGGGACTTTTTTGCTGAAAAGTTTATATTAATCATGAAAGTCTTTACTAGTTGCCCATGGACTCTCTTTTATAGCTAACAACTGATCGCGATGGTAGACCTGAAGCCTCCCAATGCTCTAACTTCTTTGTTGTGTTTGTCCTTTGTTTTCAAAGAGGACCATGGCATCAGGGAAATGATGACATGACTTGCAGTTGACTTTGATCTGAGTGAGGGAGGGCTGTGCAAGGGCATCAGCCTCACTTTCTTCCCCAGAGCCATCTGGATCTGGTGACTAGATATTCATCAGGATTACTGGAGATGACCTAGGATGCAATGGGAGACCCTGGCCCTTTTAGGCTAAGGCCTTTTCATGTACTCAATTAGAGTGAAGTAACATCCAAGTATTCTCCCTCTGGATCCAAGAGGAATTGCAAGTGGTAAGGAATGTTTCCAAATCTGGCTAAGTCAAATGATATCCCTTTCTCAATGTGTCACTGTATCAGGTTGGGATTCATAAGTCTAGGCAGTAAATGGTAGAACATAAACCTCGGGTGCTCCCTGTCCCAGCTTTCAGGTTGCTTTTTACTTCTGTTATTTATTTCTTAGAGTCCTTTTGCCCTTTTGAATTATTAGCTTTATTCTTTCATTGCCTGAGTTTTCTTCTTTGCAAATATGCTCCCATACATCTTCACTCCTCAAGAAAACACTTTCTTTTCTATTTATGGCTTCTCCTGACTCCCTACTCTCCCTCCCCTCCCCCCCCACCCAATAATGGCCAAGGAGATAAATAAGAAACATAACTCTTTTCAGCTATTATTTTTTTTTGCTCTGCACAGTAATATATATAAATATATATGTATATATATGTAATAACAAAACACCTCCAAATCTTATTACTCAAGTAATTACAATAAATAAAAAACCAGGAGTAGAGCTAAAGGAAGGGGATGTCAGGGGAGTGATTTTAGCAGGATTTTAAAATTTTAATTTACTTGAGTTGTTTTCTGCTACTCTGTTGATACATTGTTAGGAAGTTGTGACTAATTAGAGGATAATTGTTATTACTCTTTGAATACCCATCGCCCCCAATTGCTTTCTGATTCAGGCTCTTTATGACAGAATTTCATCCACTGTTATTATTTTGGAAATCCCTTTCTTGTTAGTCCTGCTTTAGAAGTAACTTCTGGAATGTGGGATAACATGTTATAATCCTAAATCCCAAGAAAGGATCACTAGGTGCCATTTCTATATGTCTAGATAGGCTTTACCCATTGCATTATTCATACATTGGAATTCATCCTGTCATTTTAAAATCTCACCTATTTTGTGCTTAACAATCTTTAGAGTCAAAAGGTTCTTGCTTTTATCAAACTGGTATCACTCTGAATTGAGATTTGAATCTAACTGTTCCTGTTTCTGTGAAGAACTTGTTAATATCCTTCCACACAAATCATCACATACTTCAATAATTGCTGACTTCAATGGGAAAGTATGCATGGGGAGGATGGGGAAAATAAGTTGTAAAATTGGTCTGGGGGGCCAACAAATGAAGGATGCCCAAAACTTGTAGGTTATTCAGGAGTCTGATGTCTGTGCATTGCAAGTACTGTCTTCAAGAAGAGAATCAGGAAATGCTAGATATGACAGTAGCATGATGTCATAAAATGAAATTATTTTTATTTTGACAGAGAATGTCTGGGTACAGACATAGCATTTCATAATCACTAGTATAAGTCTTTTCTTCTCTCCTCAAGCATCCCATGGTACCC
Source organism: Trichosurus vulpecula (assembly GCF_011100635.1). NCBI lineage: Eukaryota > Metazoa > Chordata > Mammalia > Diprotodontia > Phalangeridae > Trichosurus > Trichosurus vulpecula. Next base: position 127,085,871 of record NC_050580.1, on the reverse strand, counting down.
TCTTCTCTTACCCTCTCAGATGAAGACCTTTGCTCATATTTCACTGAAAAAAATGAAGGCTTTTCACTGAGAGCTCCCTTTCCTCCCTTTCTCTTCATCTCACATCATTCACATGTTTTATCCCACCATCTCCTCCTTAACTCTTTCTCACATAAAGTGATAGTCCTTCTTACCAAAGCAAATCCCTGTACACGCATCCTTGCTCCTATTAAATCCCATCTTTTTTAGTATATTGCTGCCTCTATCATCTCTACTTTCTTACTAATCTTTCATCTCTCCTGATCTACTACTTCACTGATGTTTATTAATACTTTCTTATGTCCTCCATCTTTAAAACAAATTCTAAATTGATCCAACCATCCTGGCTAGCTATTGTCCTATATCTTTCCTCTTTTTCTTGAATAAATTCCTTAAGAAAACTATTAAAAATAAGTGCCTCCATTTCTCCTTTTACTCTATTCTAAACACTGTTATGTCTGGCTTCCAATCTCATCATTCAACTCAAATGCTTCTTTTCAGCATTATCAAAGATTTCTTAATTGCCAAATCTAATGACCTTTCCTTAATCCTCATGCTTCTTGGCCTCTTTTCAGTCTTTAACACTGTTGGTGACCCTCTTTCTCGTGGATACACTGCACATTCTAGGTTTTTTATGAAATAGTTCTTTCTTGGCTCTCCCTCTACCTGTCTGATTACTCTTTCTTTGACTCCTTTGATGGATCTTGCTCTGGGTCACACATGCTAAGGCATCCTTCCAATGGACAGACCCACAAGGGTCTGTCTTGGGGCCTGCTTCTCTTTTTCCTCTATACTGTTCTGTTTGATGATTTCACTAGTTCTCATAGGTTCAATGATCAGTTTTATGTAGATTGTTCTCAAATATACTTATTCTGCTCTAAATTCTAAATTTTTGGACATCTCAAACTGGATGTCCTATACATATCTCAAACTTATGCTAAAGGAACTAATTATCTTTCCCTCAAAATCTTTCCCACTTCCACACTTTCCTATTGAGGACCCCACCATCCTCCTGAGCACCCATCCTTATAACCTCAATGTCATCTTTGACTTCGGTCTTTTACCAAGTCCTGTTGTCTCTACTTCCTTAACAGTTTTCACACAGACTTCACCTTGGTACAGGCTATTATCACCTCACAACTGGACTATTGCAATAGCCACATGGTTAGTTTCCCTGCCTAAAGTCTTTTCCCACTCCAATCCATCATCCATTTAACTGCCAAATTGATCTTTCTAAAAGGCAGGTGTGATCATGTTATCCCCCTGTTCATTGAGCTCTTACCTCTAGCCTCCAATATACAACTCCTGTTTAGCTTTTAGAGCCCTTCATAACTTTCTTCCTTCCAATCTTTCCATTTTTCTTATATTTTATTCCCCATCCACCCACTCTGCAATTGAGCTACATTGGACTATTTGCAGTCCTTATCAGACACTCCATCTCTTGACTTTCTACCTTTTTGGATATTATGACTCATGCCTAGAAACATCTTGTTTCCTCCGTTAGAATGCATGTTCATTGAGGGCAGGACTCTATTTTTGCCTTTAATTGTATCCCCAGCATTTGGTATGTTGTCAAGCTCGCAGTAATTATTTTTGGAGTCATATTAACAAATTAGAGCAAAAGTTAAACCAAATTAGAGGGAAAAGATAAATATGAGAAGGTCCTGAATATAGTTATATCATCTCTTCTCAAATCTATTTAAATAATCTGTTGACTCTGAAAAGAGGGAAGTGGACAAAAGTAAAGGTATTCATTTTGTATCAACATTTTCTTGAGAAATTTAACTGATATCAATCAATCAATAAACATTTAGAAAGTGCCTATTATATGCCAGGCACTGTGGTAAATACCAGGGATACAAAAAAGAGACAAAAGACAGCTCCTTCTCTCAAAGAATTTAGAATCTAAAGACACAGACAATATGTAAACAAATTTATACAAAGCAAGCTTTATAGAAGGTAAAGAGGAATTAATACACAGAGGGAAAGCAGTAGAATTAAAAGCAGTTGAGGAAGGCTTCCTGAACAGGTGGGGATTTTAGTTTGGACTTAAAGGAGGCAAGGGAGGTCAGTAGTTGCAGCAGATAAGGGAGAGCATTCCATATATTGGTGAAAACCCAAAGAAGACAAAGACAAAAACACTCCAAAATCTTCTTAGCAAGTCTATGCTTCATCTCCTTTCCCAGCGAAGAAACATGGAAGCTCCTAGGTTGGAGGACACACTCATTTTAAAAACAATATGGAGGAGCAACATAATCTTATTAAGCAGCAAAATATCATTTACAGAGAAAACAAACTCGCAGAAATCTAGTCATGTGACTAGACTCATAGCATCCCCAAATGCATTTGAAAATAAAACCTAAAAAAGATGAAGTAAAATGAAATAGATTTTTGAGGATCCTTATAGTGATTTATTTTTCCTGGGACTGATATTGGAGTGATCACATTTTGAATCTATCACCTTGCTACTTGATGGATTATTAGGAGAAGTGGTTGTGGCACTTAAAATGAAATCAGAAGGAGTGGGTAGTTCTGAACAAGTATCTACAAAAGAAATTTGCTCTGGTTACTAAAGGACTAGTTATTAAAATCCAAGAATATAGAATTTCAGAGCTGGAGAAACAGTGATACCATCTAGTATTATTATGGATAGAGCATCGAATGTTGAGCCAGGGCCCCTGGCTTCAAATTCTTCTCAGATACTCACTATCTGTGTGAGTTTCCTTATCTGTAATATGATAATAATATTTCTAGCATCTCCCTCACAAGGTTGTTCTGAAAGATATCCTTTATAAGATTTTGAACACTACAAATGTGAGCTCTTATGTTATTATTTTTGAGAGATTGTATTTTGGCCTCCACTTGAAGGTCTCCATTGATGGAGAAATCATTATCTTATACAATTGACCATTTCACTTTTGGTTAGCTCTAATTGTTAGGATTTTTCTCACACCAGGATAAAATACATGTCTGCTATTTCTACCTCTTTCTGATTGTTCTACTGAGGGGCTCAAAAAAAGACCACTCCCCTAGTTCTATATAACAACTACTGAAATGTTTGAAGGCTGTTAAACATTCTAATTTGTTTCTCTTAATCTTTTGGTGGCATAATATTGAAGTCCTTCACCACCCTGATTACCCTCCTAGCTTGTCAATATATTTCTTAAAGACCAGAGCCTAGAACTGAATATCACAGCCCCTATGTGGTTTGGTCATGTAAGAACAAAGCAGAAACACATCTATATTTACTAATGCAACCTATAATTGCTCTCTTTGGGGAACCATATCATACTTTTTACTCATAGTTAGCTTGAAGTTCACTAAAATCTCCAGGTCGGTTTCATTTGAACTGCTATCTATCCAAATGTCCCCTAAATACTGTACGTGTAAAATTGAATCTTTTGAAGCCAAGTGTGGCTATATGTCTATTTCTTTTAAATGTTATTTTATGACATGCATGTCATCATTCTTTCATGTTTTGATCTTTTGGTTTCCTGATTTTGTCGTTGAGCATTCCAGTTAACCCCATATCTCTGTGTGAATTCACTCTTATCTCGTATACATAGAGCTATAGTATTTGAATCAGGCAGTCATTTTTACATCAAAAATATATACCAAACTTCACTTCCTGTGGCTTTCCAGGGTCCACTCAATCTCAGGTTAAATCATCCTGAAAAATTGTTGCATCTCTGAAGAAAGCCTAAACTGAGGGACAGAATCTCCTATATATAATCCCCTCTAAATTTCTGCTCTTGGGAGCATTCGTATCTGGACCCCAAAACATCTACTTGGAGAAGCTTCTTATTGACTTGCCCCAGATATGTTGTATTGGTAATTCATCTGTGTCCATGACCAAATGGCACTTTCAGTCTTCCACACTCCCTCACTTCCAACTTCATATCACTTACAAGTATGCTAAGCATACCTTTACTGACTTCCTTTATCATTGATAAAATTGTTGAATAGAAGATGGCCAAGGTCCAAGAACTATGGCACTCAACTAGGACTTATTCTATACAAGTTGACATCAGTCCATTAATCATCATCACTGTCCTTCAGTCAGTTCTGAATCTGCATAACTGTACTATTTCCCAGTCCACAGGAATATCATGAGATACTCTGTCGCATGCCTTGCTGAAATCTAAATATGTATATTATATTCCCATCATCTACAAGTCTTGTAAACTTTATATGACCATGACTTGTTTTCATGATCAACCCACGATGGTTCATAGTACTCACCATTTCCTTTTGTAAGTGCCTTTAAACCCTCACTTTAATTATAATTTCCAGAAATAGAATAGGAATAGAAGTCAATTTCATCAGGATATAGTGTCTCCAAGATGTGAAGCTTTTCAAATAATGGCCTTCCCTCCCCTTTTCCTTCCACCTCAAAAAGAAGTTCCAGAAGACATTAGCAACAACTGACCCATATGTCTGTTTTTTCCCCTTTCATATAAAATCTTTATGAGAATGACCTATATATGCATCAAAGGTACAGGCAATTTTCCATAAATGATTTTTATTGCAATGGATATTTTATGGTTATATAGCTTATTGAGAGCTGTACACTATTCCAAAATGTTTATTCATTTTCATTATTAAAAAGAATCTTACTCAGTAGAACAAATGTAGCCTTACAGAATCTCTTCAAATATGGTATTTCCCATGCATGCATTAAAATTATACAAGACTGTAAGACAGATGTGATCATAGAGATATCTTTGTTTAAAAATCTGCTGAGTATTAACATCTAGTGATGTATAAAACAGGGAGACATATGTTCACATAAGGTGTTTGCCAGTGTCATAACAGATGTCCTAGGCAAAGTCCAAACAATAACAACAAAAACATTCCCTATTGATGACAACAGTTTCTAATTGCTCCTCTTCAAAAAATGACATTCTATTAATTGAATCAAGTACTGGTACACTGCAAAGCCTTCTCAGTAAAATCTATAATAATGTGAGAGTGACATAACAACCCAAATGGTTGGAAAAACAGTCTATGAAAAATGCAAATTTCTGAAAGAATGACACACAGATGAATAGTGCAATGGGTCCAGATTTAAGGAAGACAAGTAGTCGGGTTGAATTGCATTTGAGAATTTTAACAGTGCTTTCAATGATCCCCAAGCCTGTTTGTCTGTCTGTCTGTCTTTCTGTCTGTCTCTGTCTCTCTCTCTCTGTCTCTCTGTCTCTGTCTCTCTGTCTCTGTCTCTCTCTGTCTCTCTCTCTCACACACACACACACACACACACACACACACACACACACACACACACACATGTCTTGGATGCCAGTATTTACATAGTGACTTCCTTAATAGAGGATTTATAGAAAGTTAAGAATAAAACTCACAGAAGTTAAGAAGATATAGGAGTTATGATCTGCATTATTGGAAGGAGTATGCATACTAATGAAAGCCACAAATACATATAGGTATCAAAGAAGATTTGTAATTGATTGAATGAATGGACCTAAAGAGTAGTTATTGATGGTTCTAAGACTATTTGCAATGATGTTTTCAGTGGAATTTCTGAGGGATTTCTCTTTGATCTGGTGCCATTTAATTTTTTTTAATCACCAAAAAATTAAGACAGAATTCTTATCAAATTTGCACAAGACACAATGTTTGGAACAAGAATGGCAAAGTCAGTATCCATAATTATATGATAAATTATAACATTGGGCTAAATTTAATAACATGGCTTCTAATTGTGGTTAAATATATTTTAATAGGTAGGTCCGTAGGGCTATATAAAACTATGTGCTTGGGTACCAAATATCAACTTCCCAAGTACAGGATACAGGAGGAATGACTAGATATCTGTCCATCTAAAAAGGATCCTGAATCCTTAGTGAACTGCAAGCTGAATAGGAGTAAACAGTGAAGGTAAAAAACTAATCTGGTCTTTATTTGCATTAAAAGATTTCAGTGATATTGTGAACATGAGAATATCTTTGAGTTATTCTGCCACAAATTTGCACAGTGTACATCTGTACTCATTTGCTACCAGGTTCCACTGTGTTTTCTTTCTCCCTGTCACATTGACGATAGGAGGGGGGATAAAGAGAGGTTTTTCAATTGAGATTCTTAAGGCTAATAAAACCTGATCATCAGTTGTTTGCATTGGCACCTGTAGTCATAGAGTTGTGTTTGAACATGAATTGTAAGAGGTTAAGCAGGAAATATGTTCTTTATCCCCAGTGAATTAGAGAAGGTTGGGTGGTGGAAAGTCATCATATGGTTTAGTTGTGAACCATCTGTTTTGTTTTCATTTTTCTTTTTCCATAGAAGGTTTGAAGTTCAGAATAAAGGGACAGTTGTGGCATCTCTTCTCCACCCTGCACACTGATATATGTGATGGAAAGAATATTGGACTTTGAATGACAAGACTTGGATTTTTTGTCTTAGCTCTATGATCAATTTTTTGAGTGACTGTAAGGAAGCCAGTTTATTTCTCTGAACCCCATTTTCTTATCTCTAAAATGGTATAATAATGCTTCTACACCTGAACTCATGGAGCAGTTTTTCCAGGGAATAGTTTTAAAAATGGAGTAAAATGAACTATTAATATTAGTATTATGATCTTCATATTTTCATAAGACAAGTGCTTCAGAAGAAATTATTTTAGCACTCAATCACATTTGTTCTGAACTTCAGTGTGTACCAAGTTATAGTAATCATGCAGATTATTTCATTGATGTTTGAAGCACTGACTATTATAACATTAACATGATGTGATAAACAATGTCCTGGACAGAAAGAAACAATTTTAACTGAATTCAGTATTTGCTTTTTAAAATATAATGTTAAGAGGACAGGCTATGTTTCATATTATCAGAAGCAAAGAGTTCCAGGGTACCTGAATTCTTAGACCTTGTTTCATTTTGGTAGTTCATTTTCCAGAAGGACATACACTTGCTGCATGCCATCTGTGATAGCAACTCTAGAAATTGCAACAGTGAGACTCTTTTGAATAGCAATCAGGGCCATTGTAGTTCATTTGATCTAATGTGGGAAATGTTTTCAGACATAAATAAGCATCTTACCATTAATCTAGTCATCCTCACACTGACACTGTTGGGTGTTCTAACTCAGTGCATTTCAACAATAGAGAAACTTGGATTTGGCTCAAGATGAATGTAGCTCAATACGTCTTCTCTGAAAAATGCTTTGCTATACTGGGGTCAGTCAGCACCCTCTTTTGAGATTTTCTGGGACAAATTTCCCAGCCATTTTTTTGTTGTTTGTATTCTTCCCCAGAAGTGAGAAGTGTAGGTTGCAGAATTGTGACAGTTTAATCAAATGTGGGATTATCTTTCGTAATGATGATAAAGGCACCATTATGCAGCCTCCCCTTTTTCTCCTTGATTTTGAATCAGAGCTTCATGGATAGTAGCTCAGAAACATGTGATCTAGCAGTTCTCAATTTCTTTATTTCCCTAAGACCATGTTATTAATAGCTAAATATCATGAGAGTTTTGTCCTTAGGGCAAACATTGCAGTTCTTCAAAATTTACCTCTCTGAGCTGTCATGTTACATGTGAATCAAATTCATCGTAGCTTCATGTGTTTTAAGCTATGCAATTTTCCCTAACACTAAACCAAATTAATACATTTTTGTTGACCTAAAATGTCCTAGAATCAGTAATGGACACTACAGTGAGATAATAGCTCTAGAAGATTTCTTAAAGTATTCCTGAAAATATAGTCTCTTGTAAGATGAGGAAACTCTTAGATTTCTAGGATTTTGATTCCAAACATGTCAATTTATATCTGCTGTGCATTATCAACCAAAGTTTCACTCTGAAGCTGCTGGATTGACTGCTCTTAGTTTATTGACTGATAGATTCAGTTAAGCAGTAGGAATGCCACATTTACCATTCTGAAGGCATTGGGTAGCCAGTTCAATCAAACAAGCAGCCAATTCAGGCAAGCAATTCACTTGGTCAACTTTTGTTTTCTTCCATGAATAGACTGAATTAACTAAATCAACTGGTTGTGAGCAGACCATGCAAGCACAGCTTAAAGATAAAATTCACAAAAGGAAAGAAAAGGAGATCAGAATTTGCAGAGTGAAGCTACAAAATCTTCAGTTGTATAGTTGTGAGGACAAATGTGCTAAACTTTATTGTGATTTCCGCAACTGAAAAAGAAGAAATTGCATTAAGAAACTGGAGATAAAAGTGGGTGCCCAACAAATGGGTAATGTCATAAAAATTCTGGTACATTAATCCACTGAAATTGTCCTGCCATAAAGAGACTAATATGAGATGGTCAGAGAAATATGGGAAAACTTGTCTCAAGTGATGCCAAATGAATAGGGAAGAACCAAGAGAAGAACATAAACAGTGACTACAATATTGCAAATAAAAACTATAAGAAGTAGCTGAATTGCGAACTGTGAAGGATAACATGAAACCTGGTAGACTAAAAAAGAAAGTATATCTCTTTTTCAGAGAGGGATGGAGACAAGGAAATCCATGGATTCAGTAAGAAAAAGTTTCTGTGCCTGCTCCCTCTGCCAATTATTTTGGTAATTGTTTTTTCACTGAAGGATTCACTGTATGGGGACAAGGGTCAGGGTCAGAGAAGTTATGGGGATATGACTCTGATCTACAAACAAAAATCCATGACAGGAATGTTTTCTTTTAAAAGATGAAATTATATGAAATGATGTCATTCATAATATCTTAGTACATTACTAGGCATTATACATTAGGAAATATATCAAAAAGTACGAAGGTTGGAAGTTCCCAGAGTTCTAAGTGGCTTTTTCCATTTAATGCTGCTATTGAATCCATTTTAAGTATTGCAATCTATCATTTGTTATGTTATATACACTGAAGTTTTATTGCACTGATGTGCTATAAAAACAGATCCCCCAAATTGCTAACCTATTTGTACTTAACTCTCAAAGCTGGGATTTGCTTTCTATTGAATTCAACAGTAACAGATCTATGGATGATTGGAACTATTCTTTCTGCTCATGCCTTGTCCAGGAATTATAGCTCATGCTTCTAAGCTTTTCATGGGATCCGAGAAAGTTGAGGATATTAATAGAGGCTGACAAAGTGTAGTGACAAAGAGTCTCTTCTTCCTTGTCTACTCATTGTTTTCCTGTAAAGAGAAGAGCCAACCACTGAAATCAAGGTCTGTGAAAAAGTACTAATTGAAGCCCTCAAGCTCTATTATAAAAAAGAGTTCTACAAATAACCTTTGCCAGAGTGAAGGAAAAACACCCAAGAAAAAGCAAATCAAATTCCAGGAATGTGAAGGCCAAATTTAAGACCTTGGAATAGCCTAACCTAAGTCAGCTGAATCAGTCAGGTTTCTGGGTGTCATTTGCTGAGCCAAGTAATGTTCCATTATTCCGGTTGATCATATCAGTTTGTGTTGTCGTTGTTTTGTTTTGTTTTTTGGAGGGGGGAAGGCAGGGCAATTGGGGTTAAGTGATTTGCCCAAGGTCACACAGCTAGTACATGTGTTAAGTGTCTGAGGCCGGATTTGAACTCAGTTCCTCCTGACTCCAGGGCTGGTGCTCTACTCACTGCCCCACCTAGCTGCCCCCAATCATATTAGTTTTTAATTGATGAAATGACACTAGCAGCATCAAGATGCTGCTTTTCTCCTTATGAGGCCAGATTTCCAAACTTTCAAACTTGTACAGCTAGAGAAGCAGTCCCAAAGCTAACCCTTCCCCGTAATTCTTCTCTCTCTCCAGAAGGCTGAGTCTCCAATTTTGGGTTTCCTATTCAACCTGCAGTATTCAAATAAATCCCAGCAGAAAAAAAGAACTAAGTACAGGATTTTCTCCTCATGTTTTGGCTTTAGTTTTTAGATACTCTTCCAACTAAAAGAACCATATGCACAATTCTCTTTCCTAAGAGACTAGTGCTGTCTAGAAACTACCTTAACTCTTTGGAAGGTTGGGTCCCAAATTTTCAAACTTGGAGATGCTAGAGAGACAGCCTTGATGGTGGCACTGCCCAGGAATACCCCTTTCTCTTTGCAGCAGGTTGGAGTGCAGAAATCAGGCTCTAGGAATTCTTTTCTTAGGCCATGTTTGTGAGAACAAATGTAACTCCTATCCACTTCTGCCCTTAACCAAATACTAGTAGTTCCCATAGCATTAGGAGGCTTTGTGTCTGCAAAAACTCCCTCCTTCCCAACCATCCCTTCTGGATTCAGACCCATTAAACTTTACTACATGCTAGATTCCTCCAAAAAGGATCCAAGAAAGGAAAAAAAAGTCACTGTCAACTCATAAGCCAAAGCAAAGTGACTGGCTCTAACCAACAACTATTCCATCTCAGTCAAAAATGTACTCCTCAAATCCCAAACCAAAGCTCAGTGGACTGGAAAGTCATTAATTTCATCAAATAACTTTCTTGATAAAGCTCCTAGCATCATGAAGATGCAGCTTAAAAAATCTTTTCCCATAGGATCATAAACTTAAAGCTGAAAGGGACATTCAGAAAAATATAGTCCAACCTCCTCCTTTTAAAGATGAGGAAGTTGAGGCCTCAAGATATTAAAAAGCCTGCCAAAAGCTAAACAAAGAGTAAGTCACAGTTATAGGCTTTGAATCCACATTTTCTGACTCCAAATTCACCATTCCTTCTTCTGCATGAAGTAGCTGCTCATTCACTATCTTACTTGATCTTCCTAACAGGATCAGGTAGAAACAATAGAAATTGAAACCATATCTTTACAGATGAAAAAACTGAGATTCAGATTGCTAGTGGTTTGCCCAACCTCACCCAGCTAATAAGTGGTATGAATAGGGCTTGAGAGCAGAAAAATAAGCCAGTTCCTTTCCAGTTCTACAATTTGATGACTTAAAATAGAAAGAGGGGCTGCTTGGGGAGCCAAGGGACATGCGTAAAAGTATGAGCATTGTTAATGGGTGTTGAGAAAAACCTATGGCACCAAAAAGAAATTTAGGTACCAGCTATGATTATTGTGAAATTTCCGTAAACAGAATGTACTTCATCGATTCTTTTCACAGTCATGAAGCAGTCCAATGACTGATGTATCCATATGAAAAATAGCTGGACTATTGAAGTCTAAGAATAATTATAAATTTATCTAAACCATGTATTTAGAGTTTGAAGGCATGCTAGAGCTTATCTATTCCTAATTTATTTGAATAAAGAGACTGAAATTTTGAGGACAGAATTTTCAGTAATAGTGCTTTTAAAGTTGCTAAGTGGTACAGTAGATAGATCACTGGTCCTGGAGGCAGGAAGACCTGAGTTCAAATGTGGCCTCAGATACTTAATAGCTGTGTGAAACTGGGCAAACCACTTAATCATGTTTGCTTCAGTTTCCTTACCTATACAATGAACTGGAGAAGAAAATGGAAAACCACTCCAGTGTCTTTGTCAAGTAAACCCCAAATAGGTTCATGAAGAGTGAGACACAACTGAAAAAAATCCTGTTATAGCAGTGAGATGGGCCAATACAAGAGCACTGGACCCATGTGCAACTCCCTGTCCTTTCTCTTATTACTTATGTGATTTCAGGCATGTTACACAACCTTTCTTGTACTCAGGATCCTCATCTTTGAAATGAGGGGTTTGGAATAAATTGCTTTTGAGTTCTCTACCAGCTCTACATTAATGATAAAATGTTATTCAGTTGTTTCAGTTGTGTCCAACTCTTCCTGACCCCATTTGGGGTTTTCTTGGCAGAGATACTTGAGTGGTTTGCTGTTTCCTTCTCCAACTGATTTTATAGATGAGGAAACTGAGATAAACAGGGTTAAGTGACTTGCCTGGGGTTATACAGCTAATAAGTATGTGAGGTTGGATTTAAACTGAGGAAGACAAATCTTCCTGACCCTTAGACCTGACACTCTAGTCTGTGCCACCTAGCTGCCTCTATGATCAAAATAGGGCCACTCACTTAAGTAAAACATGAGTGTTTTCAGTCTAAAGCAGATGTTCTTCACCTGAGGTCCTTGGACCCCTTAGGTTTCTGTAGGTCCATGAACTCAGATGGAGAAAAAGTACATCTTTTTTTTTACTTATCTATAACTAAAATTTAGTTTTTCCTTCAGTTACAAATATAGGCAACAAAATGTTATTTTGAGAAAGAGTTCATGGCCTTCACTTATACCTAATAATAATAGCTAGTTTTTGTACAGCACTTTATAAATATGATCTCATTTTATTCTCACAACAACCTTGGGAGGTGGATGCTATTAGCATCCCCATTTTACAGATGAGGAAAATGAGGCAGACAGAGTAAGTGATTTGCCTAGAGTCACACAGCTAGTGACTATCAGAGACTGTATTTGAACTAAAATATTCTGGAGTTCAGGCTCAGAACTCTATCCACTGTGCCACCTAGCTGCCAAAGGTGCCCATGAAATGAAGAAGGTGAAGAATCCCTGTCCTACAGGTTGTAGGGGATGATCTTTTGATTCACATTTCTTATAATTTTATCATTAAAGGATAATTCACTTATGTTCATTTCAAGGTGAATTCTGCCAATAAAAATATAGGGGGAAAAAGATAGAACTGTAGTGCTTTAGAAAGAACACTGAACTTGGAGTCAAATGACCTCTGAATTAGTGTTTTTTTGTTCTGTTTTCCGGTATTGGTGTGGCCTTAGACAATAAACCGTCTATCTAATGTGGTTTGCTAATATGATTTGGTTCTCAACATTTATTCAATCAATTACTGACATATGCTGCATGCATCAACCTATTTTTGAATCATACATATTTACTACTACATATTTTTAGTATGGAGTCTACTACTAGTATGTACTAATAAATGATACTATATTAATTACTAGTTTACTAGTAGTAATTTAATAATATTAATAGTACATAAGTAACCGAGGAGAGTATGAAATAGTCAACACTAACTTTTACACATGTGAAAACCATTCCAAATTAAGCAAACATTCTAACCACATTGTGTGTTAAGTGTGGGGGACACAAAATGATATAATATCTAGTCTTTGGCTTTGTGATCTTATAATGAGGAAAATAAACAAAAAATGAATAAATATAACACAGAACACAGGACGTGCATGCATGTATAAAGGAATATTAAACTCCTGTGCTGGCTATTTACTCCTGATGAGGACTTCTATTATATTCTGGCCTAGAGGGGAAAGGGTGTGTGTGCTTATAGGTCAATGCAGTGATTTCTAACATATCAGTTTTGGTGGTCTTTCAAAACCTACCTTTCCTCCAAGGCCAGGCTTATTGCAAAGATACATGTAGAAATCTTGCTCTATCCTTTGTCTACTATGATTATCTGAGAGCACGAGATCTATAAACCTAGCTTCCACCTATGAGGAATAGAAAAGGAGGGAAAGATTTAATTCCTCTTTGAAAATAAATGTTTAAAATGCACTGAGCATAATAGCATGTCAACCATACTACCAAACTTAAAATTATAGTCAGACCCAGTGGGCTTGGGAATCTAAATTTGACAGATAGAGTAGCAGTTGTGGTTTTCACAAATGTTTGCTGGTATTATAACTTCAATTCATCTCTGAGGAATCAACGTGAAAGGTCTACTTTACCAGATACTCATGGTCCTATAATTTTCGTCTCTGTTCTCAACATGTGGGTGAGCACAACCTTGAACCACACATATATTTTTCATCTCACTTCAAACTGAATGAATTCATTCCAGGACATGTTGATTGCAAAATCAAACAACCTCCTTATCCTTGCCAGCAAGCTTTGCTGCTCATAATGCTAAGATGGCTAGAGACGTAAATTTTTTAAAAAGAGCATTAAGAAAAATCCATGTTGCAATAAATAGTAACAATATACTCACTTTGTTAAAGCATCCCTCACCAGGTTGCAGGCATAGTCAATCCTTTAGCCTTGAATGTGAGAGCCTATTCCTTCTTGTAGATTAATATATTAAAACACTATTAATTTATTTTTTTATGTTTTTCTTTTAGATCTAGAAAGGGCCTTAGCAATCATCTAATTCAGGGCTTCTTAACCTTTTTTGGTGATAAACTCTTTTGGCTGTTTATAAAGCTAATGGTCAATTTCTCAGAATATGGTTTTTAAGTAACTGAAGGAATTGCTTGATTTCAGTTTTAGGTTAGTGAAAATAAAGACGTAACTTTTTTTCCCCATCTGTTTGTTGTCCTTTGTTCTTGAAAAGGACCAAAATAACTTTACTATGTTAGAGTCAAGTTACAGTGTATCTGACTGTGACTGATCAGACCAATAAGAGCTTGGAATGCTCTACCAATAGATGGGCACAAATAATCCATGTGAACATTTGGGGTAGATGCTCCAAATTTGTGTATCTCACCTTTTTTTTAAACTACTTCATTTCTGCTTTGCTCGTAGAGTGCAGCACCTTCTCTGCTGAGGGCATGCCATGCTGGGTAGTCCTGTGACAGTGTCTCCTATGTTATAAAATCAATTCCAAAGTTCTTAAAAGATACCTCGACAGTGTCCTCGTATTACTTTTTCTGATCATCATGTGAGCACTTGTCCTGCATTAATTCTCCAACTTGATAGACACCATATCTGTCCATTGACCCCAAAAGATTAAGAACCCACGATTTAGCCTAACTCCCTTATTTTAGAGGTGAGTAAATTGATCCTGGGAGAGATGAGTGAGTTGCCCAACATCACAAAGCTAATTACTGATAAACTTGGAACTTGAACTCAGCTCTCCTGACCCACTGCTCACTGTTATTTCTTATGTGCCACTTTTCACTTGGATCCAATTCATTTTCATTTGGAAATAGAATTTCCAACTTAGTTTACTTACTCTAGGTATTTGACTCAACTCAATAAAATTTTATAAACCACTCACTCCATATAAGGAACAATGAAAAGTACTGTAGAGGATACAAAGATTAATAATCTGGTGGGTGAAATAAGAAGTATATGTGAATAAACATAATTTAAGGCAGACTGTGGTAGCTGCGGTAGAAGAGATATAAGTCAAGTTTTATTTATGAGACTATAGATTAAGGAGAGATTAATTCTGACTTAGGGGACCAGGAAGACTTTAAGGAAAAGGTGACATTAAGGTAGAAGTACAGCAGAAAGTGATGATAGTATAGTATATATCAAGAAGATAGGTATGGAAGCAATGAATTACATGGCATTTTTGAAGAATGGTGATGAGTCCAAGGTTAACCAAAGCTTAGGACATGTGAAGGAGAGGAGTGGGAAACAGGGTTGGAAAGGCAGGTTGGGTATAAATTGTAGAGGAGTTTGAATATCAGGCAAAGGAATTCATAATTTTTTTAAAAAGAGTGGTACTTGCTTATTTGTTTGGTTATTTATCATTGCCTTTTGTTTTTGTGCCATTGTAATTTCCCTTTAACTCTCTAACATTCATTAAAAGTTAGAGAACAACAGACAGAGTGATTTCATCTGAAATGTATCGTAAAATATATGGTTATTAATTGATTTTTTAAAAATCAAGCATTTTAATTGGGCTAGAAGAAAAAAAATAATTTGCTGAGTACTTTTTTAAAATTTATGATCACTAGCATCATTTTCTAATGTAAATAATCACTCCCACTTTATTATTTTGGTGGTAGTTTGAATTTTTTATATCACGTTTTGTTAAAGCAAGATATATGTATTACTTAAAGGTAGAATGAAGTGTAATTTACTTTGTATCACTACAAAAATAAAATTTACTGTATAAATTAATAATTTGAAAAAAGAGATATTGCACAGGGAATGGTTTTCCTCCTTAGGAAAATGAATTTCAATCATTTTAATAAGTTCCATTTGTGTTCAGGCAAGTAAGGTGACCAACCAATCAAATTAACATTCAATTCAACAAATATTTACAAAACATTCCCTATATACAAGATATTGGTAATTTAGGACAGAAAGACGTGAATGAAAAAGTCCCTGCCACAAAGAAGTTTATGTTATACTGTGTACTTTCAACTCCATCTGTTAAACAGATAAGTATAGTACAAAATATTGGCAATACTGGAGTTAGCAATTTGGGAAATTGAGGATGACTTTATATAGAAAGATTCATATAAGTTGAATCTTGAGTTAAGACAAATATTCTGAGAAGTGGTAACAAAGAAACGCATTTCCAGTATGAGGGATAGTCTGTTAAAATATATTGGGGTGGAGGAGAGGAAGAAATTTTACAGAACAACAAGTAATCAATTTTGGCTGGAAAATAAAGGAGAATAATTTGAGATGAGTCTGGAAATGTAGGAAGGAGTCAAATTTTTGAGGCCCTGAGATATGGAGTGGAGGAGTGTATTTTCAAACTTAGGAGTGAATAGGCTCTGGAAATATTTGAGCAGTGGAACGTTATCCTCAGACTTAAAAAATGTGTGTGGAAGAGTATTTTGTTATCTATGTGGTGGTTACTACATATGCAGTGAGCATAATAGTGTTAAAAGAAAGGATAATGAAACAAAGCTGAATTCTATGTAATAATAAAGAACAGTATTGGCCCTAGGGAAGAGAAGAGGAAATGATTTTCCTGACTTTTACTGGAGACATAGAAACTGTAGATGTGGAATGTGAGGCATGTGCTGTCAGACTTGTTTGATTTTGTATTATGGTTCTGCTTAAATATTTTCAATTTGTGATAAGCAGAAGATAATGGGGGTTAATAGGTTGAGGGGAATGTTTAGATCCTAAGCTGGCTGAGATTTAAAAGACAATAGCATAAATAAAATTTAATAGAGAAAGTTATAATAGTAAAAGAAAATTAGAGGAGAAATAGAAAAAAACTAAAAAAGAGAGTATGGAAATAAAAAAGTGAGGTTCTTATAAAGACTAATAAAACCAATAAGCCATTGTTATTCAGTTATTCAGTCATATCCAACTCTTTGTGACCCCATAGAGCATAGCGCACCAGACCCTTCTATCCTACACTAGCTCTCAAAGTCTAAGTCTCTGTTTGTTGATTCAATGACACTATATATCCACCCCATTCTCTGTCATCCCCTTTTCCTTTTGCCTTCAATCTTTCCCAATATCAGTCTTTTCCAACGGGTCCCATTTTTTTTATTAATGTAGCCAAAGTATTTAAGCTTCTACTTCAGTATTTAACCTTCCAGTGAATAGTCTGAATTAATTTCCTAAAGTATTGACTGATTTGATCTCTTACTGTCCAAGGGACTCTTAAAAGTCTTCTGTAGCATGATGCTTAGCCTTTCTTATAGTCCAATTCTCACAGCCATACACTGCTACTGGAAAAATATAGTTTTGACTATATGGACCTTTGTTAGCAAGGTGATGTCTCTTTTTAGAATGCTGTCCAGATTGGACACAACTTTCCTTCTAAGGAGCAAGCATCTTTTAATTTCATGCCTATAGTTGCAAACTGAAGTAGTCTTTGAGCCCAAGAATATAAAATCTAACACTACTTCCATTTCTTTTTCCCTCTATTTGCCAGGAAGTGATGGGACCAGCTGCCAAGATCTTAGTTTGATTTTTTTAATGTTAAGCTTCAAGGTAGCTTTTACAGTATCCTTTTTGACCCTCATCAAGAGGCTTCTTAATTCCTCTCCACTTTCTGCCAACAGAATAGTATCATCTACATATCTGAGACTGTTGATATTTCTCCTGGCAACCTTAATTCTGTTTTTTTGTTCATCCAGCCTGGCATTTCCCATGATGAACTCTGCAGATAAGTTAGATAAATAATTCTTTTCCAATCTTAAACCATTCAGTTGTTCTGCGTTTGGTTCTAATGTTTCTTCACTCACATACAGGTTCCTCAGGAGACAAGTAAGATAATCTGCTACTCCTATCTCTTTGAGAACTTGCCACATTTTTTTGAGATCCACACAGTCAAAAGCTTTAGTGTAGTCAATGAAAGAGAATTAGATGTTCTCTGGAACTTCCTTGCTTTCTCCATAATCCAGTGAATGTTGGTAATTTCGTCTCTAGTTGCTCTGCCTCTTTGAAAACCAACCTATACTTTTGGTAATTCTTGGTTTACACATTGCTGAAGTCTAGCTTAAATAATCTTAAGTGTAATCTTGCTGGCATTGTTTAGTAATTTGAACATTCCTTGGCATTGCCCTTCTTTAGGATTGGGATATAAATGGATCTTTTTTTTAATTTAATATATTTAGTTTTCAGCATTGATTTTCACAAGAGTTTGAATTACAAATTTTCTCCCCATTTTTACCCTCCCCCCCATTCCAAGATGGCATATATTCTGGTTGCTGTGTTCCCCAGTCAGCCCTCCCTTCTGTCACCCCACTCCCCTCCCACCCCCTTTTCCTTTCCTTTCTTGTAGGGCAAGATAAATTCCTATGCCCCATTGCCTGTGTATCTTATTTTTAGTTGCATGCAAAAACTTTTTTTTTTGTTTTTGAACATCTGTTTTTAAAACTTTGAGTTCCAAATTCTCTCCCCTCTTCCCTTCCCACCCACCCTCCCTAAGAAGTCAAGCAATTTGACATAGGCCACATGTGTATCATTATGTATAAACCTTCCACAATACTCATGTTGTGAAAGACTAACTATATTTTGCTCCTTCCTAACCTATCCCCCTTTATTGAATTTTCTCCCTTGACCCTGTCCCCTTTTGAAAGTGTTTGTTTTTGATTACCTCCACCCCCATCTTCCCTCCCTTCTATCATTCCCCACCTTTTTATCTTCTTCCTGCTTCTTTCCTGTGGGGTAGGATACCCAATTGATTATGTATGGTATTCCCTCCTCAGGTCAAATCTGACGAGAGCAAGATTCACTCATTCCCCCTCACCTGCCTTCTCTTCTCTTCCTAAAGAACTGCTTTTTCTTGCCACTTTTATGTGATATAATTTTCCCCATTCTATCTCTCCCTATCTCCCTCTCTCAATGTATTCCTCTCTCATCCCTTAATTTGATTTTATTTCTTTTAGATATCATCCCTTCATATTCAACTCACCCTGGGTCCACTCTCTCTCTCTCTCTCTCTCTCTCTCTCTCTCTCTCTCTCTCTCTCTCTCTATATATATATATATATATATATATATATATATATATATATATGCACACATACATATATACATACATCCACACTCACATATACATATTTATACATAAACACACACACACACACACACACACACACACACACATATATATATATATATATATATATGTATATATACATACATGCCTATTCCCTTCAGCTACCCTAATAATGAGGTCTCATGAATCATACACATCATCTTTCCATGTAGGAATGTAAACAAAACAGTTCAACTTTAGTAAGTCCCTTGCAATTTCTTTCTCTTGTTCTTTTTCTTGATTACCTTTTCATGCTTCTCTTGATTCTTGTGTTTGAAAGTCAAATTTTCTATTCAGCTCTGGTCTTTTCACTGAGCAAGCTTGAAAGTCCTCTGTTTTATTGAAAATCCATATTTTGCCTTGGAACATGATACTTAGCTTTCCTGGGTAGGTGATTCTCGGTTTTAATCCTAGCTCCATTGACCTCCGGAATATTGTATTCCAAGCCCTTCGATCTCTTAATGTGGAAGCTGGTAGATCTTGGGTTATTCTGATTGTGTTTCCACAGTACTCAAATTGTTTCTTTCTGGCAGCTTGCAGTATTTTCTCCCTGATCTGGGAGCTCTGGAATTTGGCAACAATATTCCCAGGAGTTTTCTTTTTGGGATCTATTTGAGGAGGCGATCCGTGGATTCTTTCAATTTCTATTTTGCCCTGTGGCTCTATAATATCAGAGCAGTTCTCCTTGATAATTTCTTGAAAGATGATATCTAGGCTCTTTTTTTGATCATGGCTTTCAGGTAGTCCAATACTTTTTAAATTATTTCTCCTGGATCTATTTTCCAGGTCAGTGGTTTTTCCAATGAGATATTTCACATTGTCTTTCATTTTTTCATTCCTTTGGTTCTGTTTTATAATATCTTGATTTCTCATAAAGTCACTAGCTTCCACTTGCTCCAATCTAATTTTTAAAGTAGTATTTTCTTCAGTGGTCTTTTGGACCTCCTTTTCCATTTGGCTAATTCTGCCTTTCAAGGCATTCTTCTCCTCATTGGCTTTTTGGAGCTCTTTTGCCATTTGAGTTAGTCTATTTTTTAAGGTGCTGTTTTCTTCAGTATATTTTTCAGTATTTTTTTGGGTCTCCTTTGTCAAGTCATTGACTTGTTTTTCATGGTTTTCTTGCATCATTCTCATTTCTTGTTCCAATTTTTCCTCTACTTCTCTAACTTGCTTTTCCAAATCCTTTTTGAGCTCTTCCATGGCCTGAGACCGGTTCATATTTTTCTTGGAGGCTTTTGTTGTAGACTCTTTGACTTTGTTGACTTCTTTTGGCTGTATGTTTTGGTCTTCTTTGTCACCAAAGAAAGATTCCAAAGTCTGAGACTGAATCTGGGTGCGTTTTTGCTGCGTGACCATATTCCCAGCCAACTAACTTGACCCTTGAGTTTTTCAGCGGGGTATGACTGCTTGCAGAATTAAGAGAACTATGTTCCAAACTTGGGGGGATGTGCCAGGTCTGCCACACCAGCACTTCTCCTTCCCCAAGAACCCCCAACTCGGACTGGACTTAGACCTTCAGCAGGCTCTGATCCACCACTTAATTCCTCCCATCAGGTGGTCCCGGGGCAGGAAGCAACTGCCGCTGTAGTTCTGTAGCTGCCCCACCTCCGCTGCCCCTGGGGTGGTGGCTGAACCAGGAACTCCTTTTTTCACTCTGTCCCCAGCAGCTTTTCCCACTAACCTACTCTATTGTCTTCAGTGTTTGTGGGTTGAGAAGTCTGGTAACTGCTGCAGCTCACTGATTCAGGGAACTAGGGCATGCTCCACCTGGCTCCTGGTCTGGTTGGTCTGCAGTACCCACACTGGGCTCTCCTCCACTCCGCTCAGCTCCGCTCCCCTCCACTCCCAGCTCTGTGTGGGATAGACCTCGTCCTGAGACCATCCAGGCTGTCCTGGGCGAGAGCCCTGCTTCCCTCTGCATTTTTGTGGGTTCTCAAGGGATCTTTTTAATCCAGTGGCCACTGTTGAGTTTTCCAAATTTTCTGGCAGATTGAGTGCAATATTTCAACAGCATCATCTTTTAAGATTTTAAATAGCTCTGCTGCAATTACATTGACTCCACTATTCTTTTTTTTTTTGAGATTTATTTTTTTAGTTTACAACACTCAGTTCTACATGATTTTGAGTTCCAGATTTTCCTCCCCTCCCCAAGACAGTGTGGAATCCGATATATCTTCTACATATAACTTTGCGTTGAACTTATTTACACAATAATCAAGTTTTAAAGAAGAATTATGGCCAATGGAATGAATCATGAGAAAGAAACAGAACGAAAAGGACCCAAAAGCAAAAACAAAAACAAAAGAGAAAAAAAAAACAAAGGGAAAAAAGGCAAGCATACAGTGTGTCTCAATCTGCATTCACACTCCATAATTCTTTCTCTGGATGTAGATAGCGATCTCCATCATGAGTCCTTTGGAGTTGTCTTTGCACCTTGCATTGCTGAGAAGAGCAAAGTCTATCAGGGTTAGTCAACACAGAATCCATATATCTGTGGTTGTGTGTAATGTTCTCCTGGTTCTGCTCCACTCACTCAGCATTATATCATGCAGGTTTTTCCAGGTTATTATGAAGTCCATATCATCCCCATTTCTTATGGCACAACAGTATTCCATTACCTTCATATACCACAACTTGTTCAGCCATTCCCCAATTGATGGGCAACCCCTTGATTTCCAATTCTTTGCTACTACTAAAAGAGCCACTATAAATATTTTTGTACATATGGCTCCTTTTCCACTTGTGTGATCTCCTTAGGATACAACCCTAGAAGCAGTATTACTGGGTCAAAGGGTATGAACAGTTTTATAGCCCTTTGGGCATAGTTCCAAATTGCTCTCCAGAATGGCTGGATCAGTTCACAACTCCACCAGCAACGTAACAATTTTCCAATTTTCCCACATCCTCTCCAGCATTTATCATTTTCCTGTTTTGTCATTTTAGCCAATCTGACAGGAGATATGTGGTACCTAAGAGTTGTTTTGATTTGCATTTCTCTAATCAGTAGTGATTTCAAGCATTTTTTCATATGCCTATAGATATCTTTAATTTCTTCCTCTGAAAACTGCCTGTTCATATCCTTTGACCATTTCTCAATTGGGGAATGATTTGTATTCCTATAAATTTGGCTCAGTTCCCTGTATATTTTAGAAATGAGGCCTTTATCAGAAACACTGGTTGTAAAGATTTTCTTCCAATTTTCTGCTTCCCTCCTAATCTTTGTTGCACTGGCTTTTTTAATACAAAATCATTTCAATTTAACATAATCAAAATTATCCATTTTGCATTTTGTAATGCTCTCTACCTCTTCTTGTGTCATGAATTCTTTTCTTTTCCATAAATCTGATAGGTGAACTATTCCTTGGTCTCCCAAATTGCTTGTAGTATCAGCCTTTATTCCTAAATCATGAACCCATTTTGACTTTGTTTTGGTATATGGTGTAAGATATTGGTCTATGCCCAGTTTCTGCCCTACCATTTTCCAATTTTCCCAGCAGTTTTTGTGAAATAGTGAATTCTTAGTCCAGAAGCTGGATTCTTTGGGTTTATCAAAGAGTACATGGCTATAGTCATTGACTTCTGCATCTTGTGTACCTATCCAACTCCACTGATTCATGGTGCTGTTTCTTAGCCAGTACTAGGTAGTTTTGATGACTGTTTTATAATATAGTTTAATATCTGATATGGCTAGGCCACCTTCCCTAGCATTTCTTTTCATTAATGCCCTAGATATTCTAGACCTCTTGTTCTTCCAGATGAATTTTGTTATTATTTTATCCAGCTCTGTAAAATAATTTTTGGTAGTTCAATTGGTATGGAAATGAATAAATAAATTAATTTAGGTAAAGTTGTCATTTTTATTATATTCGCTAGGCCTAACCATAAGCAACTGATATTTTTCCATTTATTTGGATCTGACTTTACTCATGTGAAAAGTGTTTCATAATTATGTTCATATAGGCCCTGGGATTGTCTTGGCAGATAGACTCCTAAATATTTTATAGTGTCTACAGTAACTTTGAAGGGAATTTCTCTTTCTATCCCTTGCTGTTGGGCTTTGCTAGTAATGTATAGGAATGCTGAGGATTTATGTGGGTTTATTTTATATCCTGCAACTTTGCTAAAGTTGTTTATTATTTCAAGTAAGTTTTTACCTCATTCTCTAGGATTCTCTAAGTAAATCGTCATAACATCTGCAAAAAGTGATAATTTAGTTTCTTCTTTGCCTATTCCAATTCTTTCAATTTCTTTTTCTTCTCTTACTGGTACGGCTAACATTTCTAGTACCAAATTGAATAGTAGGGGTGAAAATGGACATCCTTGTTTCACCCTGATATTATTGGTAATGCATCTACCTTATCCCCGTTACAAATAATGCTTGTTGGTGGTTTTAGGTAGATGCTATTTATAATTTTAAAGAAGGCTCCATTTGTTCCTATGCTTTCTACTGTTTTTAGTAGGAATGGGTGTTGCATTTTGTCAAAGGCTTTTTCTGCATTCATTGAGATGATCATACGGTTTCTGCTAGTTTTGTTGTTGATATGTTCAATTATGCTGATAGTTTTCCTAATATTGAACCAGCCTTGCATTCCTGGAATAAATCCTACCTGGTCATAGTGTACTGTTCTTGTGATAAGTTGCTGCAATCTTTTTGCTAATATTTTATTTAAAATTTTTGCATCAATATTCATTAGAGAAATTGGTCTCTAATTTTCTTTCTCTGTTTTGACTTTTCCTGGATTTGGTGTTAGTACCATATTTGTGTCATAAAAAGAATTTTGTTGGACTCCATCTAATTTCCCAAATAGTCTATAAAGTATGGGAATTAATTGTTCTTTAAATGTTTGATAGGATTCACATCTAAAACCATCTGGCCCTGGAGATTTTTTCCTAGGGAGTTCATTGATGGCTTGCTCAGTTTCTTTTTCTGAGATGGGGTTATTTAGAAATTTTGCTTCCTCTTCTGTTAACCTGGGCAATTTATATTTTTGTAGATATTCATCCATATCCCTAAGGTTGTCAAATTTATGTGCATACAATTGGGCAAAATAATTCCTAATTATTGTTTTGATTTCCTCTTCATTGGAGGTGAATTCACCCTTTTCATTTTTGATACTGGTGATTTGATTTTCTTTTTTCTTTTTTTTTAATCGAATTGACCGAATGTTTATCAATTTTATTGGTTTTTTCGTAAAAACAGCTCTTTGTTTTATTTATTAATTAAATCATTTTCTTTGTTTCAATTTTATTAATCTCTCCTTTGGGTTTTGGTATTCCTAATTTGGTATTTAATTGGGGATTTTCAATTTGTTCTTTTTCTAGCTTTCTCAGTTGCATACCCAATTCATTGATCTCCTTTTTCTCTATTTTATTCATGTAAGCATTTAGAGATATAAAACTTCCCCTAAGAACTACTTTTGCTGCATCCCATAAGTTTTGGTATGTTGTCTCATTATTGTCATTCTCTTGAATGAAGTTATTAATTGTTTCTCTGATTTCTTCTTTGGCCCACTCATTCTTTAGAATTAGATTATTTAGTTTCTAATTAATTTTTAGCTTATTTTTTCCATGGTTCTTTACTACAAATAATTTTTATTGCATCATGATCTGAAAAGTATGCTTTGACTACTTCTGCCTTTCTGCACTGGATTGTGAGGTTTTTATGCAACTAGTACATGATCAATTTTTGATATTTGCCATGTACCACTGAGAGAAAAGTATATTGCTTTTTATCCCCATTCAGTTTTCTCCAGAGGTCTATCATATGTGCCTTTTCTAAAATTCTGTTTACCTCCTTAACTTTTTTCTTATTTATTTTGAGGTTAGATTTATCAAGTTCAGAAAGGGGGAGGTTGAGGTCTCCCAATATTATAGTTTTGCTGTCTATTTCTTCCTGTAACTCCCTTAACCTCTCCTCTAAGAATTTGTATGCCTTACCACTTGGTGCATATATGTTAAACAATGATATGGCTTCATTGTTTATGGTGCCTTTTAGCAGGATGTAGTGGCCTTCCTTATCTCCTTTAATTAAATCTATCTTTACTTTTGCTTTGTCTGAGATTAGGATTGCTAGACCTGCTTTTTTTTTTACTTTAGCTGAAGAGCAATATATTTTATTCCAGCCTTTCACCTTTACCCTGTGTGTATCCCCCTGTCTCAAATGTGTTTCTTGTAAACAGCATATTGTAGGATTATGATTTTTAATCCATTCTGCTATCTGTTTCTGTTTTATGGGAGAGTTCATCCCATTATCCCATTCACATTCACAGTTATGATTGCTATCTCTGTCTTTTTCTCTATCATATTTCCCCCATTTATGCTTTTATTTCTCCCTTTCCCCTTCCACTCTTCAACAGAGTTTTGCTTTTGGCTGCTGCCTTCTTCAGTTTACCCTCCCTCTTGATTCCCCTCCCTTATCTTACTGTTTTCCACTTGCTACTTTTTCCCTCCCTTCTGACCATCCCTCCCTTTTTTCCCCTTTTCCCCTCCTACTGCCTATAGGACAGGTTATATTTCCATACTTGTCAGGGTATGTTATTCCTTTCTTGAACCAGATCTGATGAGAGTAAAACTCAAATACTGCTGTTCTCCCTCCCTTCTTTCCCTCTACTATAATGTGTTTTTGTGCCTCTTCATTTGATGTAATTTACCCTTTTCTACTACCTCCTTACCTCTTCTCCCATAACCCTCCCTTTACATCTCTTAATTATGTTTTTTATCCTTATATTAGTTATTTTATACAGACATCCACAGTCTATGTGTATCCCTTTTGATTCATAATAACTATACTATTCTCAAGATTGACATATATGTATATATATATATATATATATCATACATAGGATGATATAATCCTATATAAAGATGTAAATAATTTGCCCTTATCGATTAATAAGGTTTGTGGGGTTTTTCCCCCTGTTTATCTTTTTGTGTCTCTCTTGAATTTTGTATTTGAAGATCAAATTTTCCATTGAGTTCTGGCCTTTTCATCAGGAAGGTCTGGAATTCCCTTATTTCATTGAATGTCCATCTCCTTGCCTGAAAAATTATGCTCAATTTTGCTGGGTAGTTGAACCTTGCTTGTAGTCCCATCTCCTTTGCCCTTCAGAATATCATATTCCAATTTCTCCTGTCATTTAATGTAGAAACTGAAAGATACTGCATCATCCTGACTATAGTTCCATGATATTTGAATTGTTTCTTTTTGGCTATTTGCAGTATTTTCTCCTTGACTTTGTAATTCTGAAATTTGGCTATAATATTTCTTGGCATTTTCAATGTGGGATCTCTTTGGGGGGGGGAACCAGTGGATTCTATCAATGACTATTTTACTACCTCTGGGCAGTTATCTTTGATAATTTCTTTGAAGATATTGTCAAGGCTCTTTTTTTCATCATGGATTTCTGGTAGAACAATTAATTCTTAAATTGTCTCTCCTGGATCTATTCTCCAGGTCAGTTGTTTTTCCAATCAGGTATTTCACATTTTCTTCTATTTTTTCATTCTTTACATTTTGTTTTACTACTTCTTGATGCCTCATAGAGTCATTAGCTTCCACTTGCTCAATTCCAATTTTTAATGAATTGCTGTCTTCATTTTGCTTTTGGCTCTCCTTTTCCAATTGGTTGATTTTACCTCTCAGGGTGTCATTTTCTCTATTTAGATTCTGAATCTCCATAGCCATTTCACCAATCTTATTTTTTAAGGACTTGATTTTGTCAGTGGTTTTTTTCCATTTTTTTCCATTTTTTTATTTTGCCTCCCTAATTTGGTTTTTAAAATCCTCCTTTAGCTCTTTCAGTAATGCTTTTTGGGCTTCAGACCAGTTCATGTTCCCTTTTGAGGTATCAGATGTGGGTATAGTGTCAATGCTGTCCTCTTCCAAATTGGTGCTTTGATCATGCCTGTCTCCATAAAAAGAATCAATGGTCCTCAGTTTTTTTCCATGTTCTTCTTCATGTTTGTTAGCTTTTTCCTGCTTTTGGGGCTCAGGGCTCTCTATCCCAGGCTTCCTGTTCTGGGGATTGTGAGTCTAGTTACTAGCTTTGTGTACTGTAGCCTTCTGTTTTCTGAGGTATGGGGGAGGGGTCTTGCTGCCTGAAGTCTCCTTTTTCCCTGGGGCTGCTCTCCAGCACTGTTGCTTTACAGCAATGGTCTCAGCTGCTTGTTGTCTATGCTGGTGTCTGCCACTTCCCCTGGTTGTGCAAATATCTCCCCTTGCTGTTCTCTGGAATTCTGCATTCAGTTACATATATCTTTCCATTTCTCCTTTCCCACTTGCTTTCTTTTTGTCCTCAACTACTTGTTAAGCCTCATCAGATAGCTATTTTGCCTTCTTGCTCTTCTTTTTCTTTGGGATGTGTTGGTAAGGTGAATTTTCATGCAAGTAAGGTGGATTTTAATGTGTGTAAGGTGTGTTTTTGTTATTATTTCTTAGAGTTCAGTTTCCCAGAATCCATGGCCATAACAACCTCAGTTTTCCAGATGCTCTGACCATGACAATCTCTCTTTCCCAGGTATTAGATATGAGTTCCCAGGCTCATGGTTCAAAATATCTCCACCACGCTGGTGCAGCATCATATAAAGATAAATAATATGAACATGTGTGCTGAAACTGTAAACATCCACTGCAACTGCACAGGGAGATGTAGGGATGAAGTGATGTAAACTTGTAAGGCTATTGCTGGCAATATGCCTTCTTTGTCTGATGCCCTATAAAACAGGTTGTCAGTGGTCAGTGAGTTGGGGAACATTTATGGTTGAATGCACAAGCTGTGATGCTGTGTGCCTTGATTGGCCCCCATCAAGTTTTGAGAGGGGGGGATCTGTGTTTTCCTCAACCAGCCCCCATAGAGGCTTGAGAGGATTTAGGGGATGCACAAGTTGTGCCCATCTCAACTGGTCCCATTGAGACATGGGCTAGTTTCTCCCCTCTTCTTACCAGCCTCTGCGAGAAGGGCAATTAGGGGATGCTCTGGGAGTTTGTAGTCCTTCTGTTACCAGCAATATTGTGTTAGAGAAGACTAGACTAGAATAAAGCTTATTATTAATCCCTTTGAAGCTGTCTTTCCTGTCTGACCAGATCAAGAGCGAACCTGTTCGAGGCTGGAGTCTGAAGCCTCCAGTGCCCCCTGTGTATTATCCATCTAACAGGATGATTTTAGTTGCTGCCTCTTGTACAATTTGGCAAACCTCTGTCCATAGTTCTTCAGGCACTCTATCTACCAGATCTAATTTCTTAAATCTATTCATCATTTCAACTTCATTTTCATAAGGGATGTTATTTAGGTCATACCCCTATGGTTTGATGGTTTTCCCTACTTCAGTTAAATCTGAATTTTGCAATATGAAGCTCATGATCTGAGCCACAGTCAGCTCCAGGTGTTGTTTTAACTGACTATATAGAGCTTCTGCATCTTCGACTGCAAAGTATATAATCAATCTGATTTTGATATTGGCCATCTGGTGATGTCCATGTCTAGAGTTACCTTCTGGGTTGAAAAAGAGTGTTTTTTATGATGAGGGAGTCATCTCAAAGAAACTCTATTTAATCTCTGTGCCCTGTTTCATTTTGTATTTCAAGGACAAACTTGCCTGTTCCAATTATCTTTTGATTTCCTACCTTAGCATTCCAGTCCCCTATGATAAATGTGACTTCTTTTGGTATGTTATTTCTAGAAGATGCTATGGATCCTCATAGAACTGATCCACTTTGGCCTCTTTGGTATCAGTAGCTGGATCATATGCTTGTATCACTGTGATGTTGAACAATTTGCCTTGGATTTGAACATATATCATTCTGTTATTTTTGAGCCTATACCCCAGTATTGCTTTTCTTGCCTTTTTATTGATGAAGAGGGCTACTTCATTTCTTCTAAAGGATTCTTGCCCACAGGAGTATATATAATGATCACCTGAATGAAATTTCTCCATTCCCATCCATTTGAGTTCTCTGACAACCAAGGCAGTGATTTTTAATCTTTCCAACTCCTGTTTGACTATATCTAACTTTGGTTTGTAAATCTTATATTCTAGGTTCTTTTACAATACTGATCTTTATAGCATCAGACTTTCCTTTCATCACCAGATGCATCCACAGCTGATCGTCTTTTCAGTTTTGGCCCAGCCACTTCTTTAGTACTGGAACTACTTGTAGTTGTTCTTCACCCTTCCTCAGTAGCATTTTGGACACCTTCTGACCTGAGGGGCTCATCTTCTGGGGTGATCTTTTTGTTTTCATCATTTTGGTGCTGTCCATGGAGTTTTCTTGGCGAAGATACTGGAGAAGTTTGCCATCTCCTTATCCTTATTTTGTCAGAACTCTCTACTATGACTGTCTTGGGTAACCCTGCATGGCATAGCTCATAGTTTCATTGAGTTATGTAAGCTCTTCTCTCACAACAAGGCAGTGATCAAGGGTTGGAGGAAGAAAGTAACTATTAGCCAAATTTATTTTAAGAAAGGAAAGGAACCTATAATTATGTGAAAATTAACGTGTATTTACAACAGAGTAGAGATAAAGCAAATTATCAGAAAGTAGTACACATAATTATTGCCACCAAAGTTGATAGATGAAAGGAAATGGATGATTATTTACAAAAATATAAAATGCATAAATTAATAAAAGCAAGATATAAAAATATTCAAAATCCTGCCAAGTTTAATGACTAACAAGGGGAAAAACAAAACAAAATCGTGGTCCAGTTTGATTTACCATGTAATTCTTTTTTTTTTACTTAAAAATTTTTTATTTACTTCATTTTTACTTTATAGAATAAAACAAGCATTTCCATAATATAGTATAATAAAAAAAGATTGCACATAAAATTGTAAATCTATTACATACATCTTGCCATTCCTTTAAAATATATAATAGTTATTGTATAAATTTTCCTTTTCTTTTTCTTCCCCAAAATTATAATTAATGGAATTACAATATAATTTTATCAAATATTCAAATATCAAGTAATTCCGCTGTTAAAAAATTAGTGTCAGTAATTGAGAAATAATATACTTTACTAACCAACCTTTATGAGATAAATATAATTCTGCTCCCCAAAGCAACTGAGAGAAATAAAGTAGACCATTAAAGCTGTAGACAAGCTTTTCTAATGAATATTGATTACATTTTTTAAAATAAAATTTTGTGAAAGATACTATGGTTTATATGTATATATGTCACATGTGATATATATATGTGTGTGTATATACATATATATATAGTCGCTGTTCACAGAATAACGTTCAGAGGGGAGAGAGAGAGAGAGAGAGAGAGACAGAGAGAGAGAGAGAGAGAGGAAGAAGAAGAAGGAGGAGGAGGAAGACAGAGAGAATTAGTTCTATATCTAATCCGCAGGGAAAATAATAGCTAATACCTCTATAGACTTTAGGCTTGCAAAGTATCATACCTGCATATATTCATGGATATTTGGATATGGATATAGGCACATAATCTTGTCTGATCCTCACAGTAACTCTGTGAGGTAGGTGCTGTTATTATTCTCATTTTACTTTACCAGAAACTGAGGCAGAGGAATCTTAAATGTCCTGCTTAGAGTCACGTAGCTAGTCAGCGTCTAAGTGTCTAATACTTTTAAGACTTTTAAGTTCAGCCCTCTTTCAGTTCCCTCATACTACCTTCCAGGGAGATATGCCCCCATAGAAGGGCCTTTTTATACAACCATCTCAAAAAGCAGCAGCAATAACAGCAAAGACTCTTTCATGCTTCCATCATTTGAGGTAATCCAAGTAGTGGATCACTGCAACAGATCCATTATTTCATAAAAATCACAGTCCTCCCATGATTTAGTTGTATGAACAAAATGTATTAGAGGCCCCTGGAAAATTCATATTTGTTAATAAGTATATAACTCAGGGACAGTGTGACTGGCTATATTTAAAGACTGAATTTTGCTTTGAGTTTTAATTCAGCTTGAAATTAAAGCAGCGAGAGTGTGATACGATCCTTCCATACTTTGAGAGAGAGTAAAAGCTGGTCTCACAGGTTGAATGGTTAAAACTCAGAATTTAGGCATAGGAAAAGATGTGCCCACAATAACTTTTTTTTTCAGAATCTGGAATTATATGAAGTGGTACATACAAACCTTTTGACCATAGAAACGTGGCAGGTGAACATTAGGAACTATAGTAACAGAACCAGCAAAGTAAAACTCCAAAGCCTCATATGAGGCATAGATTGAGAATAATTCAACAGGAAGACATATTGAATTCTTTGGTCCTTCAAGTTTTCTGCTACGTTATGAGGAAAATATTGACAAATTTCTAGCAGGGTTAGGATAGAAAAGCATTGTGAATAAATTGATCTAATCATAGCACGCTAAAGTGGGAAGGGACCTTAGAAATCATCTTCAACTCTTCCCTCTAAACATGTTGGAAAGAATTTTGATTGTGCAGCAAGATATCCAGAAGTAAAGCAAGATCTAGAATCTGGCTCTTCTGTCTCACAACATATTCTTCATACTATACCAGAACTGAGACAAGTGGCAAGGTAAATGTTAAGTAAAAGTCCCAATACTACTCAATTATAGTCTTGAATGAAACAAGCATTAATCGTTTACTATGTGCTAGGTTCTGAGAATACAAATACAAATGTAAGAAAGTCTTTGTCTTCAAGGAATTTATACTCTATCAAAAGATACAACGTATATAGAGGAATAGGATATAGGGAAAGGCATTTTGATCTATAAAGTAATAGGTTAAAAGTGAAGTCAGTTGTTATGTCCTTCCATTTAAAACTTTTTTTTTTTACCATGACCTTAAAAGTCATTAAGAAACTCAAGCATTTCAATATACAAAAAAAAATGAGACAGAGAATTGCATAAGAAACTCTGGTGTCTGTTTGTAAAGTTGTTTTGAGTATATATTGTATCTAACCAAGTAGTGATAAAATTGTTCAGTAGCAATGGAGGAATTATTTTTATTACTAATCCCAGAGAAAGAGCAAGAACGTATAACAGGGCACAAATGCTCTGGAGGCTTCTTGGAATCCCTTATTTGTTTCAAGACTCAGCTCAAGCACTCCCTTTTACATAAAATGTTTCTTGATTTCCCCAAATAAACTTCTATTTATTTTGTATATCTTCCCTATATGCATATTTGCACGCACAACATTGGAGAGGCATGCTGTCTCTCCCAATAGAATGTGAGCTTCTTTGGGATAGGTAATGTTTCATTTTTTTTTTTTTTTGCTTTGATCCCTAGTGATGAGTTGGTACCTGGCACTTCTTAGTTATTTAACACATGCTTGTTGATAGATTGATGTTCTTTATTCATGGAAAATCCTCCAATGATGTGACAGTGTTCTTCATGCTTCCGTGCTCTTTAGTAAATTACATGGATAACTATAAATAAACACAACACACACAGTCTGGTGAAGGAAGAACTATTTCTTTATAAGAATTGAAGGATGAATCTCAATTCAGTTATTTGAAGGACTGATGCTCTCAGGAGTCAAATAACCATCACTAATCTTGAGGGGAGGGACATAGAGTGTCATTTCATGAGGCATCCTTTACGCATATGAAGTTGTATACTCACAAACATATAAATATGCAACCAATTTGATAGCTGATGATAGTAAATCTTGTAATGATTGAATTTGTTGGTTCAAAAAGAGAAATAGTTGGGTGTTTGACTAAACTGACCGTTTTCCAATGTGTAACAACTGAGAAGGCATTATATCCCAGTGGTTCAAAAGTTGTCCCCAAAGACTTCCTCTTAGTCACCACATTCTCTATGACTTTTTCTCAATGTGGCCATTTCTCTGGTGAACTGAGACCAAAAGGTGAAAAAAGGACCATTTGCTTTTCACTGATCTCAGAAATATCTGACCTTTTTCATAGATATTGTTATTTGATCATGAAATTGATGAAGCAAAGAGAAAGGAAGGAGAGAGGGAAAGAATAGGGAAAAATCTTACAGAGCAGTTTGCTTATATTCAAATTAAATGATGCTAATTTATTTACTTATTATATTTATTGGATGCACCCATTGCTTATTAGCCTCTGGGCTCATTTTAAGAGGATTATAAAAAGAGACACTCCCTGCCATTATGGCTAATTAACATTCAAATTGACTAACTAACTAACATTCAAGCATGTCACAGGCTGGCAACATTTTCATCAAGTGATCCTTAAAGAGCTCATCAGTAGTCTGTCCCCTCTCCTCCACTTTTTATAAACTCCAAACTACCTGGTACCTGGTTATGTAGGTATTGGTACAGTGGAACCATTCTATCATTTCCACCATCATTCATTAATATGAATGTGCTTTTTAGGTACAAGGAACTATTGTGGAAAGCCCAATTAAATGCACATTATCTCTGCTTGGTGGCAGGTAGAGGTGTTACTGTCAAATTATAACCAGGAGAGATATCCATGAATTCATTCTTTTATTAATTCAGCATCATAACTGTACATTATGACATGCCTACTATGTGTGAAGAGCTGAACATATAACATTAATCCATTTTCTGTACCCAATAAAGTCTGTATGCTTCAAGTGAGGGGACTTGTGATTCCTGTACAACAGTATGAAGCTCTGAATGAAAGAAAAAAAAATCTGTCATTTGTACCTGCTTAAAGATCCTAATGTGAACCCTTTGACCAAAACAGGTGAAAGACAGCAACCCAGACATTGAGATGGGATAAATGACTATTCTTTGGGGAGGGGACCCTCAAGATTCTTCCACCTAGCCCTTACATTCCTCTCCAGCCTTGGGAGTTATAAAAAAGGCAAAGAAAGTGGATATGATTTGCAGTGAAAAAAAATCTCTCTAAGGACAAGGAATAGAGACACAGACAATTGTTTAGGAAGTGGTGGGAATATGTTTCCTTCACCTTACAGCAACAACTGGGGCTTCCACCATGGTTTCCTTCTTTCAGGTCTTTTTTAGGAAGGTAAGGAAATTGTTCCTGCTGCTACTACTGAGGAGATCAGTGAGATTTAAGCTCTGCATTTGGTAATAAAAATGTGAATAAAGGTTGCATTTATGGTATTATGTAAGCCAGATTTTGAGGGAAAGTATTGTGTATATTTGAACTCATCTGTCCTTCTAGGACCTTGCCTAGGACAGAGTAGCTGGACCTTTAGTCTTAGACATTGAAATTTAGTGAGTGCTGACAGTACTTGTGGCCATTCAGCAGCATAGAAACAAGCATAGAAACAGAGTTTAGCAGTGTTAGCAAGAATTATTGGTTAAAATAGTAAAGTAATCTAGTGCTCTTTGAACCCAAAGAACAAAGTTTTGGGGACAGGAAATAGCTTTTTGACAAAAATTGAAGGGAAAACTGGGAAGCAGTTTGGCAGAAACTAGATATGGTTTGTAACAACAGCTCACAATTTTGTACTGAGATAAGGTCAAAATAGGTACATGATTAAGACATAAAGGGTGAAATCATAAGCAAATTATGGGAGCATGGAATATTTTACCTGTCAGATCTTTGGATGAGGGAAGAATTTATAACAAAACAATAAATAGAGAACATTAGGGTATGTGAAATGGATGATTTTGATTATATCAGATTAAAAAAAGTTTTTGCACAAAAAAACCCAATGCAGCCAAGATGAGAAGAAAAGGAAGCAACTGGGGAAATGTTTTTACCACAATTTTTTTCTGATAAAGGCCTCATTTCTCAAATGTATAGAGAACTGAGTCAAATTTATAAGAATATGAGTTATTCCCCAATTGATAAATGCTCAAAAGACCTGAAAGACAGTTTTCAGAAGACAACATCAAAGTTATCTACAGTCATATGAAAAAATGTTTTAAATCACTATTCATCAGAGAAATACAAATTAAAACAACCCTGAGGTATCACTTCACACCTATCATGTTGCCTAATGTGACAGAAAAGGAAAGTGATAAATGTTGGAGGAAATGTGGAAAAATAGGCACATTAATGCACTGTTAGTAGAGTTGTGAACTGATCTAACTATTGTGGAGAACAATTTTTAACTATGCTCAAAAGGCTTTAAAATTGTGAATAATTTTTGACTCAATAATAACACTGCACAGTCTATATCCCAAAGAAATGAAAGAAAAATGATATAATTCTTATGATTTTTTTTTCTGAAATCCCATCCCTCATCCTTTCCCACAGCACAATAGCATTCCATTAAAATCATATGGTACAACTTGTTCGGCCATTCCCCAACTGAGGTACATCTTTTCAATTTCCAATTCTTTGCCACTAAAATGGAGCAACTATAAATATTTTTGTGCATATAGGTCCTTTTCCTTTTTCTTTCATTTCTATACTAATGGGGGAACTCAACTTTCTCCTCTAAGAATTAGATAAATCTAACCAAAAATAATTAAGAAAAAAATTAAGTAGATGAATAGAATTTTAGAAGTTAGATATGATAGACATCTGGAGAAAATTGAATGGAAATAGGAAGGAATGTATGTTTTTCTCACCTATACATGGTACCTTCATAAAAATTAATCATGTTTTAGTGCATAAAAACCTCACACCTAAATGCAGAAAAGCAGAAATATTGAATGCACTTTTTTTAGATCATAATTCAATAAAATTACATTCAGTAAAGGGCCATGGAATGATAGATTAAAAATTAATTGGAAACTAATTAACCTAATCCTAAAGATTGAGTGGGCCAAAGAACAAATCATAGAAACAATCAATAGTGTCATTAAAGAGAATGACAACAATGAGATAACCCACCAAAATTTATGGATTGCATCCAGAATAGTACTTAGAGGAAAATTTATATCTTTCAGTGTGTAAATCAATAAAAGAGAGGAAGGCATGTAACTAAAAAAAACACTAGAAAAAGGACAAATTAAAAGTTCCTAATTAAACCCCAAATCAGAAAGCTTGACAATAAAAAGAGATGAATAAAATTGAAAGTAAGACAACCAGTGAATTAATAAAAAAATAGGGAGGTGGTTTTATGGGGGGAAAATACCTAAAATAGATAACACCTTCATTAATTTGATTGAAAAAAGAAAGAAAAGCACCAAATTGCCAGTATCAAAAATGAAAAAAGATATATTCACCACAAATGAAGAGGAAAAAAAATAAAGCAATTATTATGAGCTATGTTACCAAATTTATATGTTAATAATTCTAATAACATAAGTGAAATAGATGAATAGCTACAACATAAATTGCCCAGATTAATAGAAAAAGAAATGGAATACTTACATAACCCTATCTTAGAAAAAGAAAAATGTGCTCTATGAGCTTCCCAGGAAAAAATCATCAGGACCAGATGGATTCACAAGTGAATTCTACCAAACATTTAAAGAACTAATCACAATGCTATATAATTTATTTGGAAAAATAGGCAATGGAGTCCTATCAATTTCCTTTTACAGTACAAATACAGTGCTTATACTTAGATCAGAAAGAGCAAGAACAGAGAAAGAAAACTATAGTTCAATCTTCCTAATGAATAATTATTTAGAAATTTTCAATAAAATACTAGCAAGGAGATTATAGCAATACATCAAAAAGACCATACACTCTGAACAGATGGGATTTATACCAGGAATGCAGAGCTTGTTCAATATTAGGGAGACTATCAGCATAATTGACCACATTGATAATAAAACCAATAAAAATCATATAATTATTTCAATAGATGCAGAAATTTTTTTTTCACAAAACATAATACTCATTCCTATTAAAAACATTGAAAGCATAGGAATAAAAGGAACTTTCCTTAAACTGCTAAGTAGTATCTATCTAAAACCACCAGCGAGTCTGTAATCTATAATAGGGAAAAGCCAGAAACATTCCCAGTAACATTAGGCGTGAAGCAAAGATGCCCATTATCAACACTATTATTCTGTGTTGTACTAGAAATGCTAACTATAGCAATAAGAAAAGAAAAAGGAATCGAAGGAAGTAGAAGAAGCAATGAGTAAACAAAAACAGAAACAAATCATCTTTGCAGATGATATGATGGTGTACTTGGAGAATCCTAGAGATATAACTAAAAAGACTAGTTGAAATAATTAACAACTTCAGCAAAGTTGCAGGATAGAAAGTAAACTCAGAAAAATCATTAGCATTGCTATATATTACCAAAAAAATCCGGCAGCAAGAGACAGAAAAAAATCATTTAAAATAAATGCAAGCAATATAAAATATTTGTAGTCTACCTGCCAAGACACACTGAAGAACTATATGAATGCGATTACACAACAATTCTCACACAAATAAAGTCAGATCTAAACAACTGGAGAAATATTGATTGCTCATGGGTAGGCCAAGCCAGTGTAGTAAAAATGATGCTTCTACCTAAATTAATTTACTTATTCAGTACCATACCAACCAAGCAACCAAAAAGCTCCTATTTTATAGAGTTGGAAAAATAAAATTCATCTAAAAGAACTAAAGATAAAAAAAAATCAACAGAATCAATAAAAAAAAAATGTGACAGAAGGTAGGCTAGCAGTACCAGATCTCAAACTACATTACAAGGCAATAATTATCAAAACAATCTGGTACTGGCTTACCAATGGAGTGGTAGATCAGTGGAGTAGATTGGTACACAACGCATAGTAGTTAATGACCATAGTAATGTAGTGTTTGATAAAACCAAAGATTTAAACTTTTGGGACTAAAAATCACTGACAAGAATTACTATGAAAACTGGAAAGCAATTTAGTAGAAACTAATATACCAACCAAAATATACCAACAACTCACTTATATAGCAAGACAAGGTCAAAATGGAACTTAAAGGAAGATAGACTTAAAGTGCAATATAAACAAATTAGGTGAGTATGGAATGTTTTATGTGTCATATCTATGACTAAGGGAAGAATTTATGACCAAACAAGAGATAGAGAGCATTATGGGATATAAAATGGATAATTTTGAGTATATTAAATAAATTTTTTTTTCTCAAACAAAAGTACTACAATCAAGATTAGAAGGAAAGCAGGAAATTGAGAAAAAAATTTACAAATTTCTCTAATAAAGGCCTCATTTCTCAAATATATAGAGAACTGAGTCAAATTTGTGCGAATACAAGTCATTTTTACAGGCAGTTTTCAGAAGAAGAAATCAAAGCTATCTATAGTCATATGAAAAAAATGTTCTAAATTGTTGTTCAGTTGTGTCAGTCATGTTCAAATCTTCTTGACCCCATTTAGGGTTTTCTTGGCAAAGACACCAGATTGCTTTGCCATTATGTTCTCCAGCTCATGTTATAGATGAGGAAACCGAGGCAAACGGGGTTAAGTGACTTGCCCAGGGTCACATAGCTAATGAGTATCTGATTCCAGATTTGAATTTAGGAAGATGAATTTTCCTTACTCCAGAACTCTATCTACTGTGCCATCTAGCTGCCTATATTATTGGTTAGAGAAATGCAAATTAAACAACTCTTCAGTACCACATAACATCTGTCAGATTGGCTAATATGACAGAAAAGGAAAATCACAAATGTTGGAGGTATGTGGATAAATTGGTACACTAATCCATTGTTGGTGGCAATGTGAGTTGATCTAACCATTTTGGTGAGCAATTTGGAACTACACCTAAAGGGCTTTAAAGCTGTACATACCATTTGACTCAACAAAACCACTACTAGGTTTATATTCCAAAGAGTACAAAGAAAAAGGAAAAAGACCTATATGTACAAAAAATATTTGTAGTGACTTTTTGTGGTGGCAAGAATTGGAAATTGAAGGGTTTCTCATCAATTGGGCAATGTTTGAATATGTTGTGGCATATGATTGTGATGAGATACTATTTTGCTATAAGAAATGATGAGAGGATGGTTTCAGAAAGTCTGAGAGTACTTGTCTGAACTGATGCAAGGTGAAAAGAGCAGGACCAGAAGTACATTGTGCATGATAGCAGCAATATTATAAGGGTGATCAACTGTTAAAAACTTAGCTACTTTGATCAAGACAATGATCCAAAACAATTAAGTACTCATGATGAAAAATCCTATCCACTTCCAGAGATGGAACTGATGAACTCTGAGTGCAGATAAAACCATACTTTTAAAAAACACTTTATTTTTCTA
This sequence comes from Trichosurus vulpecula, assembly GCF_011100635.1. Lineage (NCBI taxonomy): Eukaryota > Metazoa > Chordata > Mammalia > Diprotodontia > Phalangeridae > Trichosurus > Trichosurus vulpecula. The sequence goes on along the minus strand of NC_050580.1, from coordinate 127,046,814 downwards.
TTTTTGTGTGGTTTCTTTTATAATATGGCTAATGTGGATATGTTTTGCATGATTTCACATCTATAATTGACATTGTGTTTCTTGCCTTCTCTTCCATCAGAGATGTGATGTGGGGTAGGGAGTGAAGGAGAGAATTAGGACCTTAAAATTTTAACAAATGAACATTAAATTATTTCACATATATTTGGGAAATGTTTAACAAAATAAATCAAGATCTATTTTACAAAAAGCCTTTTATAACTCAGTTACTTTCTCCCTTTTCAGTTTTCTTATACTTTATTCCTTCCCATATTCCATATGATCCAGTAATATCAAAATTTTGGCTTTTCCTCATATGTGACACCATTTCTTCTCACTTGACCTTTTTACTGAGGCAACTAGGCAGTGCTGTAAGTAGAAAATTGGGCCCAAAGTCAAAAAGACCTGAATTCTAATTTGACTTCCTCAACTTTCTAGCTATGGTCAGTCCTTAAATTCTCAATTTCTTCAACCATAAAATGGGAATAATAAATTACTTATATACCAGGATTGTTGCAAGAATCAAATGAGATAACATTTGTAAAGCACTCAGCCTAGTGCTTGATGTAGGGTTGGCATTTAATAAATTCGTCTCTCCTTCCCCATGCCTGGAATGTTTTCCCTCCTCATCTCCAACTTCCTGTTTCTCTTTCTTCCTTCAGGTTTTAGCTCAGATCCCCAGTTGCTCTGGGCCTTTTCAGGTTTTCCTTAATTCTAGTGGTCTCTCCTTTGAGATTACCTCCAATTTACCCTGTATGTATATTGTGTGTGTGTGCGTGTGTGTATCCATGTGGGTGTGTGTGTGTGCGTGTGTGTATCCATGTGGGTGTGTGTGTGTGCATGTGCGGGTGCCTGTGTGCATGTGCGTGCGTGCGTGCGTGCGTGCGTGTGTGTGTGTGTGTGTGTATGCCTTTCCGTATTTGTTCCCCATTAAAATGTGAGCTCATTGAAGACTGGGCTTGTTCTATCTTCGTTGTATTCTCAGTGCTTAGCACAATACCTGGTCCAAAATAAACATCAATAAATGCTCTTCAATTTCATCTACTTGTTGAATGAAACCAGGAATGAAAGGACAGATTTCTAGAAATGAGATGGTAACTACAGATGAGACAGGACTAAGAAAAAGAAAGAGAAAACAATAGTGTCTGAAGAACTGAAACTCTGCTAGGCCGAAAGTGTCAAATATGTGTCCCACTGGTCATGTGCCTGCATCACTCCTCACTGTCCTGAATCAGAGTAAAAAGTAAACTGTAATTGGGAAACATTTTCAAAATAAATAGAAATACAATAAAACATAGATAACATTTTAAAACAAATTCAATATATGGCCAGCAACCTTCCACCCCCAACCCACTTTCTTTTTGAGTTTGGCACCACTGCCTTGGACCATAAGCCTTCTGGAGTAAGGCAGGTGCTATCAACTTTAATCTGGTATATTCTGTAATGTTTCCTTATTTGTGCCCTATACCATTTCAGTGGCTTCCTTATGCTAATAGAGCTTCCATTCATTGGGACTGTTGTCTTTCCTCTGTGTCACTGAGCTTATTTGAGGGAGCCAGAGCTACAAAGGCAGAGTAAATAGGTACCTACCTGGTTAATTTGGAAAGTGATCCTGAAGCCTATTGCCAAGCCCATGAGGTGTGAACAATGAATGGATCCCTAGAGGATGCTACTGGAGATGATGTCAGCTTAATGTCTCTGGTATTCTTTTAGTAAATCTTGGTCTAGAAAGAAATTAATTTTAAGTTCCTCAGTATTAATGATAGTGTTAAGGACCAGCATAATAAAAGTTTATTGACTAATTTTCCACCATAATTTGCCTGTGATTTCTTTGCAGCTAGATTGAATTTTTATGAAATGGAAACACTATGTATGCAGGCTGCATAATAATGGAACTATAAAATCATCAATGATATTTTTTTAAAATCACCAGTTGAGATGCAGAGGCATTTTGATTGTTAGATGTAAGCTCCATTTCTCCCCATGGGGGATGCATTGAACAAGTTAAAATCACAGAGAAATCTTTTTGAGATGTTAAGAAATTCAACATGAAGCCATGAAATAGTTTGTTAGAAACTCTATCCAAAGCTTCATTATCATTGTGGAAAACATGCTGGAACACCAGGGGAAAAGAGGCTAAAGATTTGAAAATGGTAGATCTTGTGTTCAAGTAACAATTGCTGAAATGATGATGGCAGTTAAGTTGGTGAATTCAATTGGCCAGGATGTTGATGAGTATGTGTATTCATGTGTGCGTGTGTCACTCTGTATGCTATATTCTCCAAATGGAGTTTGTCATATATTTACATATACATTTACATAAATGTGCTGTATGTATGTACATGCATTTGACTATCTGTGAACATGTTTGTATATGTGGCGTATGTATATACCCATATTGCTGCTATCTGTATCTATATAACTCTGTTTCTCCCTGTTTCTGTCTTTCTCTGTCTCTCCTTATCTAGTTAGCTGCTATCAATGCTTCCAGTCTTATAACTCAACTGAAACCAGTCTCACCAAAGTTACCAATGATCTCTTAACTCTCAAAGCAAACTCCGTGCAAAGTAATTTTATCAGCCAGTATTAGGGATCTCAGTTGACTACATAGCCTTACTGATTGCCAAATCTATTCCTCTGGGAATATCCTTCTCCTAAAAGACTCCACAGTGGTAGCATGTCCCATGTGAATGACATGGCATATATGGTGAATGGGCTTATGGGACCTTTTTTTTTTAACAAAGATATAGATCATTTCCATGGTGACTTTATGGGATGGTTAATTTATAATGAATATGAAAACCAAATTGCCTTGGTCAGCTGATGGGCAGACAAGAGAGTAGCTCTAAGTGAAGCTTTGTCCAGGGAAACTGTGTTCCGTTTAGGTGGCGTCACATGTCACTATTGTTGTTTAGTTGTTCAGCTATGTCCAAATCTACATGATGCCATGGACTTTTGTCCGTAAGTTTTTCTGAACAAAGGTATTTGAATAGTTGGCTATTTCCATCTCAAGCATGCCCCTATTTATAAATGAGGAACTATATTTATAAATAGAGATTAAATGACTTGCCCAAGGTCACATAACTAGTAAGTGTCTGAGGCCAGATTTGAGCATAGATCTTATCAACTATAAGCCTGCTGCTGTTTTCACTGTACCACTTAGCTGCCCCACCTGCAACTGTTTCATCAATTAGGTTCCACCCTATGATCTTGACCTTTGAACCTTTGAATTCTATTGCTATACAAAATAAGTTAATTTCTGACAGAATATGGAGTAGTACTGGATCCATTTTCTGGGGGCCACCCAAGATATTTCTTTCCATCTTCCTCCAGCATGTGTTTAAGTGCTGCAGTTGATTTTTTCGCTTGACCTAGTTTCACTGAAGAGTTCATTTATTAGTAGAGAGACCCAGATAAAGGTGGCAAAGATCAAAGGACAGCACCATGTTGGAGAAGGTAGAAGAAGGAAACCCAGTATTTGAAACCCGTCTGTTGAGCTGTGACTTAGGAATTACAGTGCATTGTATTAAAACATTTCTATTTGATGCATTGGGGCCGCGTAGGAGCCGACAGTGACATATGGGAAAGGCCCTGTTAGCAGGATTGAGGCTGTTGTGTGATAAATGACACAATATGTCAAAGAACATCTGTTATCCATCATGTTGGCTTCCTTGGAACACTTGGGATGAGAGAAAGAGAGGGGGAGATGGGAAGGAGGTGGGAGGGACACAAGGGCTGAGAGGAAGCAATAGTTATATACCACTAAAAGAATGTATGGGTAAAACATGCTAACCTTAACAGATAAAAGTGGTTTTGGGAGAACCTATATAACCTGCCATTCCCAACAACCTATTTCTTTTCCTTTCCCTTTCTTGTCCTCTTCCCTTTTTATTATCTTCTATTTAATAGGCTGAGTACATTAAAACATCATACAGGAAGGTGAGGGATTGACTCTGGCTTCACAGTCTTTTTTTTCCCTTTCATTCCCCAGACATACAACTCTGGCATTGTATAAGATGTTTCTGAGACCAGGCATATGCAATCCAGTCTTCAGCAACTTTATTGGCATGACAAGATATATTTGTATTGCCCAAGTTAATACCTCTGGTGTCTGTGCTTGTGAGCAGGATTTGTGCCAGGGGGAGCTTCATTTCGGATTTCATGGTATTTCTAAGCTCTAACTTTTCTATCAGAGTTATGCAAATTTCTGTCTGTCTTATCTTTAGTGCAAAGTTTCTTATTATTTCATGTCATTGGAGGAAACTTTCGTTTGTATTGGATTTTCTTTCTGATATTATATATCAGTCTATTCCAAGACTGGGGGAAGGATACATAAAAGAATAAGTGAATTCCTTGAAACTTTAAAAGATACAATTGTCCATCATACTAATATAGAAAATAAATCTGTATGATTGAATCTGCTAGATTCAGACCAGTGATCCCTTGAGCTCATATTTCTTTTATTTAAATGCGTTAAACTGCTTATTGAAAATAATTATAGGGGCAGCTGGATGGCATAGTGGATAAAGGATCAGCCCTGGAGTCAGGAGGAGTTCAAATTTGGCCTGAGACATATGACACTTACTAGCTGTGTGACCCTGGACAAGTCACATAACCCTGATTGCCTCACCAAAAAAAAAAAATATACTTTCAAATTTATAGGTCAGTTTTTCTTTATACATTTTTTTTAAACATTATTTTCTGTATCCTAAAAATATCCTTGTATTTTTCTTATCTACATGAAGGAAACAAAAACAGAGCCAAAAATTTTAAAAAGATAGAAAACCACAAATTAACATTATCTATCTTTCATTGTATTGTATTTTTTATTAATTTTGTTAAACCTTTCTCAATTATATTTTAATCTGGTTCTATCTGCAGTTAGGATTTTTGAGGACTACTTGATGTTGCAAGTTTTGCACCTCAATTTTATTTCATTTAAAAATTTGTTTAGTATTTTGTTTTTCCCCAGTTACATGTAAAAACAATTTTGGACATTTGTTTGTAAAATTTTGAGTTCCAAATTCTCTCCCTTCCTCCCTCTGTATTCCCCTTACCCTCTTTGAGAAGGCAAGCAAATCAGTATAGGTCATGTATGTATAGACATGCAAAACATTTCCTCAACAGTCTTTATGAAAGAAAACATAGACCAAAAAAAAATCTCAAGAAAAATAAAGAGAGCAAATAAAGTATTCTTCAATCTGTATTCAGACACCATCTGTCCTTTTTCTGGAATAAGGACAGCATTTTTCATCATAAGTCCTTCAGAGTTGTCCAGGATCATTGCATTGCTGAGAATACCTAAGTCATTAACAGCTGATCATCTTAAAATATTACTGTTACTTTGTACACAGTCCATTTCACTTTGTATAGCTCATTCAAGTCTTTCCAGGTTTTTCTGAGTGCATTCTACTCATCATTTCTTAAAGCACAATAGTATTCCATTATAATCACATACTAAAATTTGTTCAGTCATTCCCCAGTTGATGGACATCCCCTCAATTGTCCAATTCTTTGCCACCGGAAAAGAGCTACTATAACTTTTTTGTATGTATAGGTCCTTTTCCTTTTTGTTTTTTCTCACCTCTTTTGGAATATAGACTTAGTAGTAGTATTGCTAGGTTAAAGGGTATGCAGTTTTATAGCCTTTTGGGCATAGTTCCAAATTGCTCTACAGAATGGTTGAATCAGTTTACAACTCCACCAACAGTGCATTAATGTCTCATTTGTCCCATATCCCTTCCAACATTTGTCATTTTCCTTTTCTGTTCTATTAGCCAATCTAATAGGTATGAGGTAGTACCTCATAATTGTTTTAATTTTTTTTCCTGGGGGGGGAAGAACCAAGATGGCAAAGTGAAAGCAGGGACTAACCTGAGCTCTCCCACAAATTCCTCCAGATACCTCTAAAAAGTGAATCTGAACAAATTTTAGAGTGGCATAATCCATTAGGGGACAGAGTGTGGCAGATTTCCAGCCAAGGACAACCCAGAAGGTCGACAGGAAGGTTCTGTTGTATCAGGCTGAGCATGCATCAGCAAGCATTACATGTAATGGACATAAGCTAGATGCATTTCCAATAAGATCGGGGGTGAAACAAGGATGTTCCTTATCACCACTGTTATTTAATATGGTGCTAGAAATGTTAGCTTTAGCAATGAAAGAAGAAAAAGAAATTAGAGAAATTAGAATAGGCAAAGAAGAAACTAAGTTATGACTCTTTGCAGACGATATGATGATATACTTACAGAATCCTAGAGAATCAAGTAAAAAACTACTTAAATAATAAACAACTTTAGCAAAGTTGCAGGATATAAAATAAACCCACATGATCATCTGCGTTTCTATATATTACTAACAAAGTCCAACAGCAAAAGAGAAATTCCATTTAAAGTTATTGTAGACATTACAAAATATTTGGGGGTCTCCCTGCCACAACAAACCCAGGGACTGTATGAACACAATTACAAAACACTTTTCACACAAATAAAGTTAGACCTAAATAATTGGAAAAACATCAGTTGCTCATGGGTAGGCCTATCTAATATAATAAAAATGACAATTCTACCAAAATTAATTTACTTATTCAGTGACATACCAATCAAACTACCAAAAATTATTTTATAGAGCTAGAAAAAATAATATCATAATTCATCTGGAACAACAAAAGGTCCAGAATATCAAGGGAATTAATGAAAAGAAATGCTAGGGAAGGTGCCTAGTCATACCAGATCTTAAATTGTATTATAAAGCAGCAACCACCAAAACCACTTGGTACTGGCTAAGAAATAGAGGGGTAGATCAGTAGAATAGGTTGGGTACACAAAACACAATGGCCAATGATTATGGCAACCTACTGTTTGATAAACCCAAAGACCCCAGGTTCTGGTATAATAACTTGCTGTTTGACAAAAACTGCTGGGAAAACTGGAAAATAGTATGGCAGAAACTGGGCATAGACCAATGTCTGACACCATGTACCAGAATAAAGTCCAAATGGGTACATGATCTAGGTATAAAGGCTGATACTATAAACAAATTAGAGGAGACAGGAATAGTTAATCTGTCAGACTTACAGAGAATGGAGGAATTTATGAACAAACAAGAGATAGAGAACATTATGAAATGCAAAATGGATAATTTTGATTGCATTAAATTGAAAAGTTTTTGCACGAAGGCAATGCAACCAAGATTAGGAGGGAAGTAGAAAACTGGGAAAAAATTTTTACAACTAGTGTTGTAATCTGTTGCGCCAATCTCTGATAAAGGCCTTGTTTCTAAAATATAAAGACCTGAGTCAAATTTACAAGAATATAAGTCATTGCACAAGTGACAAATGCTTAAGTGATATGAAGAGGCAGTTTTCAGAGGAAGAAATTAAATTCATCTATAGTCATATGAAAAAAATGCTGTAAATCACTATTGATTAGAGAGATGCAAATCAAAACAACTCTGAGGTACCACATCACCCCAATAAGTTTGGCTAATATGGCAAAACGAGAAAATGATAAATGTCGGAGAGGACGTAAGAAAGTTGGAACACTAATTCATTGTTGGTGGAGCTTTGAGCTGATCCAACCATTCTGGAGAGCAACTTGGAACTATGCCCAAAAGGCTATAAAAATGTGATTTAGACCCAGCAATACTGCTTCTAGGGCTGTATCCCAAAGAGATAATAAAAATGGGCAGAGGAATCACATGTACAAAATTATTTATAGCAACACTTTTTGTGGTGACCAAGAATTGGAAGTCGAGGGGATGCCCATCAATTGGAGAATGACTGAACAAGTTGTGATATATGAATGTCATAGGATACTATCATGCTGTAAGAAATGATGAACAGAAGGACTTCAGTAAAATCTGGAAAGACTTATATGAACTGAGCTGAGTGAAGTGAGCAGAACCAGAACATTGTACACAGTAACAGCCACAGTGTGAGGACTGATTTTGATTGACTTAGCCCTTCTCAGCAGTGCAAGGACTAAAACATTTCCAAAGGATTCATGATGGAAAAGGCCATCCACATCCAGAGAAAGAACTATAGAATCAGAATTCAGAGTGAAGCAGACTATTTTCTCTTTTGTTTTGTTTTGTTTTCTTTCTCATGGTTAATTCTATTCTTTATAATTTTTTTCTGCGCAGCATGACTAATGTGAAAATGTGTTTAATAGGAATATATGGTAGAGCCATATCAGATTGCATACTCTCTTAAGGAGGGATGGGGAAGGGAGGGGGAGAAAATTTAAAACTTAGGAAATTGAATGCTGAAAATTTAAAATAAATAAATATTAGAAAAAGAGTTGTTTTAATTTGCGTTTCTCCAATCAATAGAGCATTTTCCATTATGGCTATAGATAGCTTTGAGTACTTTATCTGAAAATTTCATCTTTTTCATCATTTATTAATTGGGAATGGGTCTTGTTTTTATCAATTTGACTCAGTTTTCCACATATTTGAGAAATGAGGCCTTTATCAGAGGAACTTGCTTAATTTTTTTTTACAGAAACTATTGCTAACTATATTTTCCTCCATTCTATTCCCCCTCCCCATTTTTTCCATTCATTTTCTCTTTTCACCCTGTCCCTCCTCAAAAGTGTTTTGCTTGTGACTACACCCTCCCTCAATCGGCGCTCCCTTCTATCACCCCCTTTCTCTTGAACCTTTCCCCTCCTACTTTGCTGTAATGTAAGATAGATTTCTATACCTAATTAAATGTGTATTTCATTCGCTCTTTCAGCCAATTCTGTTGAGAGTAAGGTTTGCTCATTCCCCCTCACCTCCCCCTCTTCCCTTCCACTGTAAAAACTTTTTTTCTGCCTCTTTTATGTGAGATAATTTATGCCAATCTACCTTTCCCTTTCCCTTTCTCCCAGTACATTCCTCTCTCACCCCTTCATTTGATTTTTTTGTATATATCTTATTTAATATTTTAGTTTTCAACATTGATTTCCACAAGATTTTGAGTTACAAATTTTCTCCCCATTTCTACCTTCCCCCCCCATTTCAAGATGGCATATATTCTGATTGCCTCATTCCCCAGTCAGTCCTCCCTTCTTCCCCCCTCCCATTCCATTTCCTCTTACTTTCTTGTAGGGCAGGATAGATTTCTATGCCCCATTCGCTATATATGTTGTTTCCTAGCTACATTAAAAAAATTATTTTTTTAAGCATCTGCTTTTGAAATTTTGAGTTCCAAATTCCCTCCCCTCTTCCCTTCCCACCCACCCTCCCTAGGAAGGTAAGCAATTCAACATAGATCACACATGTATCATTATGCAAAACACTTCCACAATGCTCATGTTGTGAAAGGCTAATTATATTTCCTTCCATCCTATCCTGTCCCCTTTTATTCAATTTTCTCCCTTGACTCTGTCCCTTTTCAAATGTGTTTGCTTTTGATTACCTCCTCCCCCTATCTGCCCTCCCTTCTATCATTCCCCCCTTTTCTATCCCCTTCCCCTTACTTTCCTGTGGAGTCAGAGTGTGTATGTTATTCCCTCCTCAAGTTGAATCTTATGAGAGTAAGATTCGCTCATTCCCCCTCACCTACCTCCTCTTCCCTTCCAAAAGAACTGCTTTTTCTTGTGACTTTTATGTGAGATAATTTACCCCATTCTATCTCTCCCTTTCTCCTTCTCTCAATATATTCCTCTCTCACCCCTTAAATTTCATTTTTTTAGATATCATCCCTTCATATTCAACTCATCTGTCTATGTTCCCTTCAATTCCCCTAATACTGAGAGAGGTCTCCTGAATTACACACATCATCTTTCCATGTAGGAATGTAAACACAACAGTTCAACTTTAATAAGTCCCGTATGAATTCTCTTTCTTGTTTATCTCTTCATGCTTCTCTTGATTCTTGCATTTGAAAGTCAAATTTTCTATTCAGCTCTGGTCTTTTCATTGAGAAAGCTTGAAAGTCCTCTATTTTTTTTTGAAAATCCATATTTTGCCTTGGAGCATTATACTCATTTTTGCTGGGTAGGTGATTCTTGGTTTTAATCCTAGCTCCTTTGACCTCTGAAACCTCATATTCCAAGCTCTTCGATCCCTTAATGTAGAAGCTGCTAGATCTTGTACTATTCTGATGGTGTTTCCACAATATTCAAATTGTTTCTTTTTGGCTGCTTGCAGTATTTTCTCCTTGACCTGGAAACTCTAGAATTTGGTGACAATATTCCTTGGAGTTTTCTTTTTGGGATCTTTTTCAAGAGGCAATCAGTGGATTCTTTCAATTTCTATTTTATCCTCTGGTTCAATAATATCAGGGCAGTTTTCCTTGATAATTTCCTGAAAGAAGATGTCTAGGCTATTTTTCTGATCATGGCTTCCAGGTAGTCCAATAATTTTAAAATTATCTCTCCTGGATCTATTCTCCAGGTCAGTGGTTTTTCCAATGAGATATTTCACATTGTCTTCCATTTATTCATTCCCTTGGTTCTGTTTTATAATATCTTGATTTCTCATAAAGTCATTACCTTCCACTTGCTCCAATGTAATTTTTAAGGTAGTATTTTCTTCAGTGGTCTTTTGGACCTCCTTTTCCATTTGGCTAATTCTGCCTTTCAAGGCATTCTTCTCCTCATTGGCTTTTTGGAGCTCTTTTGCCATTTGGGTTAGTCTATTCTTTAAGGTGTTATTTTCTTCAGTATTTTTTTGGGTCTCCTTAATCAAGTCATTGACTTGTTTTTCATGGTTTTCTTTCATCACTCTCATTTCTATTCCCAGTTTTCCTCTACTTCTCTTACTTGCTTTTCCAAATCCTTTTTGAGCTCTTCCATGGCCTGAGACAAATTTGTATTTTTCTTGGAGCCTTTTGATGTAGGCTCTTTGACTTTGTTGACTTCTTCTGGATGTATGACTTGATCTTCTTTGTCACCAAAAAAGGAATCTAGAGTTTGAGTTTGA